>NW_018128147.1:776407-801593 GCF_001952655.1 Monopterus albus | reverse complement strand
GGCGACGTCACGGTCCTTGATTTTAATCTATTCATAAAGGGCTTTTGAACTGCTCTTAGTCTGACTCGTCACCCAGGACCCGTTTGCCTTGGGAGACCCTACCAGGGACATATAGCCCCCGACAACATAGCTCCTAGGATCACTCGGGTACTCAAACCCCTCCACCACAATAAGGTGGCGGTTCAAGGAGGGGTACTTAAAACTAGAGACTTGTATGAATCTGTATAATCTGTACAATGTATATTTACAGGTATTGCACTGAGGGTTATTGTCCAGTCATACTGTCGTTGGTTAAGTGTTCATCAGAATGATGGCCTGGGGGAAGAAACTGTCCTTGTGCCTGGTTGTCTTGGTGCATAGTGCACAGTAACGCCATCCAGAATCAGAATCCATAGGGGAGGAGTTCAAACAGATTGTGTCCAGGGTGTGAGGGGTCTGCAGTGATCCTCTCCGCCTTCCTTTTGACCAAGATTTGATGATCTGACCTCCTCTTCTCTCCTCTCTGCTCTCTCCATCCATTTATATGCCACCATTACACGTCACTATCTCTCCCTGTACCTTTCTGCAGGTTGCCCTGACTCTGGAGCTCTATGTTTCTGATGAGCAGTTCTTGGGTTTTTCCCTATATCAATTATAATAATAATCCATCTATCCATCCATCTATTATCTATACCAATTATCCTAACAAGGGTCGCAGAAGGGCTGAAGCCAATCCCATATGATATTGGGCGAGAGGCAGAGTACACCCTGGACAGGTCTAACAACAACAACAATAATAGTAAGGACTTAATGTCTTGTCATTTCAGTATCTCTAAATAATTAGCCTACTATAGTTACATCTATAGTAGCTGTTTGTTTGTTTTTTAAATTGTGATATAATGTAGCCTATATGTAGGACTAGTCTTCTAATTTCTATTACTGATTTAATACCACTTTTTTGTTGTAATTACAACTACACAAGTGTAATGGTAATTGCTGCATTTACACCAGTTTTGATAGTGTACATGTCATTTCTGCTACAACACTTCGTTTTGTTCAGAGTGAGCAGAGCTGGAAATGTCTGGGAGCGTCTCCTCTGTGGTTGCATCAAGACAATAGCATTGCAGAAAGAACAGTGGAAGTTAGACCACTTACCTCCAAAATAAGAGCGTTAAGAGCGTGAGGTTTCTAGGTTTTAGAATGTGACTGGCAGAAATGATACAGTGCAATATTCTGACATGAAATGTAGGCTAATTAAGTGTAATTAAAATGGATACAAAAATACAGGAAATTAACATTGCAGACTACTTATTTCCACACTGTCCAATTGTGGTTTTGTAGTCATCATAATACAGAAAACACAAACAAATGAAGAGAAATTCATTCTGAAATGATTAAAAAGCTTACAGGGAAACATTCGGGACCGTGTTTTTACAGCGATCCTACAGTAGTAGTGTTCTGGCAGATGTCTTTGCGCCCCCTTGGAGGTCAGCAAACCCCTTTATTTTGAGCCTTCTGTCTGGAGGTCGTTGCTCCCTCTGAAGTTGTTACCTTAATATTAGAGACATTCTCACAGGACACCACCGGATGTCGGGTTTGTCAGTGCGCTGGTCGGTTCCTGGAAAATGTTGCTTCACACGACTATTGACCCTCCTACCTCCGGTACAGCTGCATCAAGTCAGCCACATCATAGACATGCAGAACCGGAATTAATACAGCACCTTCAAATTAAATAAGGAGAATGACGTATTTTTTTGGGTGAAAATGACAAGTATCGTGGAGATTAGAATATTGCATTGAAACGCATTGTTCTGCCATACAGTTAAATATAAACTGAGTAAACAGCTTCAAAATGCAAATTCTATGTAAAAGATTTTCCCCTAATTGGGGTTTTATTTTGAAATATCCAACTGGATGTGACTGTTTTAGTGATCAGAGCTACCTTTACCCTTATGTCGCTGTACAAAACAGTACAGATCGCCCAGCTCTCCTCCGACAGCTACTCGGGAACATTTTGCAAAGAGGACTGTGAAACATGGAGCGTTTATAGGGAAGTAACAGGCTCCACACGTCGGATACTTGGTCTGCCACTCATTCTTCTGGGCACTCCTTGTTTTTTGTGTGCTGAATGTGGATCGAATTCAGCAGGGATCCCAGCAGACATTCCCTGGTGGTTTGGTAAGTTAGGACTTCGTGTCCCCCTCAATAATCGGTTGACGAGAGATCCTGTTGAAAAAGCCACATTGACTTTCAGGGGATCTGTTGTTGCTCTCTTGTTGTTGAGCTTCACAAGCTGGCGAGAGTTGCTCTGCCAGTTCAGAGGCGCTTATGGGATCAGCCAAATGTAGACAAATCAGGGACCGTGTAGATGGTTACTTTAATGACAGCTAGGCCTAAAGTCTAAGTAACACAGACCAGACCGTAAACACGAGCAAAACTCGCACACAGTCCACATAGGAATGGATAACTATAAAGTAATTCAGCCCCAAAACTAAAAGGCTTGAGTGTAATCAGCACTTTGTTTTATGCAATCTGGTTATAGATGGATTTGGCTTACTCATGAATTATTAATGTGTCAGAATTACGTGATCGTGGGTTGGAAAGAACGCTCCTGAGGGAAGACAATAGCATGCATTAAAGCATGGACTAGGTGTCATGTGAGGAAGCAACCGGACAATACTGTATGCAGAAAAGTATGTGAAATAAGTTATGATTTTGTATTTGTACAGGTGTTCATTACTGCTGCATTATAGGTGAGAGAGACTGACACTTTTGATGAGAATACGCAAGCACATTCTCTAAGCACGCTAATCTCTGTTAAATAAGGGGACACTGAATTAGGGTGTATTGAGCCGGGACCTTCTGAAGACCTCAGGTGGTTGTTAGGGAACGGTCAAACACTAAGACACATTTCAGGTATCTGTTGTACTTAATGGAGAAACTGCTGTGAAAACATCAGCATTTAATGTGTTGTAACAGCCCCCAGTTTATTTTTGTCAGCAAACGAAAAAGAGCCAGATCTTTTTCTTGTTTTGCTGTTTCATGCTCAAGTTGAGGAGTTTGAATTTCAACAAATGAAAACCATAATATCCCCAAAAAACACCTACAGTATGTTTTATATATTATATAAAATTAGATTAAAAAATAAGACATTTGTAACTGATTATGTGGCAAATTAAATGTTAGGATCATGCAGCAGGACACTGTCTAAACCTATTATCAGGAATGCATTGTTTTCCCTATGAGGTAATAGATTATTATTTACTGACAGCAATTATTGGCTGTAATCCCCCCACCAATGTACAGGAAATGGCAACTGCTCTCAGTGGCCGAAACCCTGGTGGACGAGGACAGAACCGAAGTAAGGGTCGGATTTTAGGTATTATTGATGCCATCCAGGATGCGGTGGGGCCACCAAAACAAGCGGCAGCTGACCGGAGGACCGTGGAGAAAACCTGGAAACTCATGGATAAAGTTGTAAGTTTGAAACTAGAGAAATGCATTTCCTGTTGTAAATGTGTGTGGATGCTGATAAGCTGAAAGATCATTTTGAAAATGCCTGAAATCAATTGCTGAATGATCTGAAGGATGGGGTGCAATAAAGTAGGAATGTCCTTGAAGAGCTGAACATTTTGATACCTGAATGGCGTTTCTAGCTGAAAGTATGCTGAACTTATTAAGATGTGAAAATAGTCCAATTGGACCCCACAAAGTAGGTAAAACAAGTAGGTGTGAGCATGTGTGTGTGTGAGAGAGAGAGGGGGAGAGGGAGAGAGGGGGGAAGGGGAGAGAGACAGTGAGAGGGAGAGAGAGGAGTTATGAAGTGCCATGTCTCAATTGTGCTGCATTTTATGGACCACCAGATGACACTCCAGGACTGTGTCATTGACTCAGCACTTTGAGCTCCCATTGACTTGTATTGCAAAAAATAAAGCTGAATAGGTTAAAAAGTATAAATGTTATAAAAACGTTGAGTACAAGCAGGGATGTCCTTGAAGAGTTGAACAGATGAAGACCTCAATGGCCTGTATAGCTGAAAGTATGCTGGACTTATAAAGTGCCAAAAAAAAAGGGTGGATGATCCCAGAATAATAATAATAATAACTAGAGAAATGCATTTTCTGAAGAAAATGCATATGGATGCTGAGTGCTGAAAGATCGACCTGAAAATGCTGAACATTTTGACATTTCAATGGTTTCAATAGCTGAAATTAGGTTGAAGTAGAATTTTCCCATTTATTTGAATGGGACAAGATTTTCAAAATAAAGCTAAATATTTCAAAAGTATGAAGTTTGCAAAAGTTTTGAATAGAAGCATGAATGTCCTTGAAGAGCTGAACATTTGAATAGCTGAAATAGCTGAAATTATGCTGAAGTAGAATTTTTCCATTCATTTGAATGGGGCAAGATTTTCAAAATAAAGCTAAATATTTCAAAAGTATGAAGTTTGCAAAAGTTTTGAATAGAAGCATGAATGTCCTTGAAGAGCTGAACATTTGAATAGCTGAAATAGCTGAAATTATGCTGAAGTAGAATTTTTCCATTCATTTGAATGGGGCAAGATTTTCAAAATAAAGCTAAATATTTCAAAAGTATGAAGTTTGCAAAAGTTTTGAATAGAAGCATGAATGTCCTTGAAGAGCTGAACATTTGAATAGCTGAAATAGCTGAAATTATGCTGAAGTAGAATTTTTCCATTCATTTGAATGGGGCAAGATTTTCAAAATAAAGCTAAATATTTCAAAAGTATGAAGTTTGCAAAAGTTTTGAATAGAAGCATGAATGTCCTTGAAGAGCTGAACATTTGAATAGCTGAAATAGCTGAAATTATGCTGAAGTAGAATTTTTCCATTCATTTGAATGGGGCAAGATTTTCAAAATAAAGCTAAATATTTCAAAAGTATGAAGTTTGCAAAAGTTTTGAATAGAAGCATGAATGTCCTTGAAGAGCTGAACATTTGAATAGCTGAAATAGCTGAAATTATGCTGAAGTAGAATTTTTCCATTCATTTGAATGGGGCAAGATTTTCAAAATAAAGCTAAATATTTCAAAAGTATGAAGTTTGCAAAAGTTTTGAATAGAAGCATGAATGTCCTTGAAGAGCTGAACATTTGAATAGCTGAAATAGCTGAAATTATGCTGAAGTAGAATTTTTCCATTCATTTGAATGGGGCAAGATTTTCAAAATAAAGCTAAATATTTCAAAAGTATGAAGTTTGCAAAAGTTTTGAATAGAAGCATGAATGTCCTTGAAGAGCTGAACATTTGAATAGCTGAAATAGCTGAAATTATGCTGAAGTAGAATTTTTCCATTCATTTGAATGGGGCAAGATTTTCAAAATAAAGCTAAATATTTCAAAAGTATGAAGTTTGCAAAAGTTTTGAATAGAAGCATGAATGTCCTTGAAGAGCTGAACATTTGAATAGCTGAAATAGCTGAAATTATGCTGAAGTAGAATTTTCCCATTCATTTGAATGGAGCAAAATTTTCTAAATAAAGCTGAATATTTTAAAAAGTATGAAGTTTTGAAAAGGTCTGAATAGATCCACGCATCTCCAGAAAAAGCTGAACATTTTGATACCTGAATGGTTTTGCTAGCTGAAAGTATGCTGAAGTAGTTAAGGGCCAAAAAATGTACGGAAGAATAATAAAGAAATAAAGACCAGGAAAACAAGGTATGGATGCTGAATCAGCATCCATACAATAATAATAATAATAAAGATCAGGAAAACAAGGTATGGATGCTGAATCAGTATCCATACAATAAAGAACAGGATAACATAGTATGGATGCTTGTCAGCATCCATACAATAATAATAAAGACCAGGAAAACAATGTATGGATGCTGACTCAGCATCCATACAATAAAGAACAGGATAACATAGTATGGATGCTTTACAGCATCCACACATTAATAACCCCACCACGTCTACCCAGATGGTAGTAGGCAGACAGGAGAGAGGGAGCTCATGCTAATGTGGTGCATATGTGTTCCCTTTGCTTTTCCAAGGGTGCATTTCATTAAATCAGACATTTGTGTGACACATTTTGGCTTGACTGGTATGTATTTGTCAGACTCATTGATAATTCATTGATGAGGTCTCCAAGAACAGGAGAACTCTAATTTATTAACCAAATTCAATCAGATACTCAATAAAAGTAAAGGCAGCATTGTTAATGAGTTGTCTGAATAATGTTAACACCCAGGGGAAGATGTGTATCTTTGAAATAAAGGTAATGAAGAAATGTACCTAATTATCTTTTCATTATTGACATCACTGCTGCCTTAGAGTTTGCCTATGAGCAGAATAAGAGCTTCAGATTACCATCAGATCCTGTTCGATTGTTATGTCCAGTGCTTGCTCCCTTTTTGGAATGTGGTAAACACAACTAAATGTTGTACATCAAGCAAGCATTCATTCACCCATTCTTTTCTTTGCCACAGGTCCGGCTGTGTCAGAATCCCAGACTACAGCTGAAAAACAGTCCACCGTACATCCTGGATATCTTACCTGATACCTACCAGCACCTGCGTCTTATACTGGGCAAATATGAAGAGAACCAGAAACTCACACAGCTCAGTGAGAATGAGTATTTTAAAATCTACATCGATAGCCTTATGAAGAAATCCAAACGGGCCATCCGGCTCTTCAAAGAGGGAAAGGAGAGGATGTATGAGGAGCAGTCACAGGACAGGTAAGAGAATGTTTGGTAAGGTGGAGGGTGACTGGGATTATGGTGAACAGAGGTTGTTGCCTGCCTTAAAACCAAATGTAAAGCAGTGATAATCCTGGGATGACTTCCAGACACAATGGACAAAAGGAAATTAAACAGACAATATGAAAATAGTTGAATACATTACCGTTTTGTTGATGATCTAAGCATTAACACGCTTCAATTAAATCAGTTTAATCCACAGTTCACTCATATCTGTCACATTGAATTTCAAGTGTAAAACTGTGCAGTGATATCAAATAGTAGTAATAAGCATCAGGTAAGAAGCTCCTCCACAGCTCTCTTAATGAATTTACTAATCATATAATAATTGTCATTTCAGATACAGTCATTCCTAATTTACTCCAAAATGATCCTGACTCAGCAAAATTCTTGTTTGCTCTCAGCCACGTCACTGTTACAATAGATAATAATACCTGAACATGGGTTTACAGCAGAGGGACAGCGCTGACGGTGAGGAAGACGATGACTATTATGGCAGTGATCCTAAGTGAGAGGCTTGCTCATTTCACCAGGGTTACAGGAAGGACATGCAGCAGCTCTGTCCTTTCCATAGTCCAGTTTGCAAGATGCGACATATCAAACGTAAACACATATTGTGGTTTGTGGCCTGTAACCGTCCGCTATGTCATCTTTGCTTAGATCAGCCCACTGAGATAGTCACGTGTTAGACAAGAGCCTGACTGAGTGGGAGGTGGAGACAGAGAAGTGAAGGAGAAGAGACTTTGACAGAGAAGAGGAAGCAGGGACATTGTCATCAGAAAAATCTTGCAGTGATTTTTGCCTCCCTTTACTTGAATCCGTTACTGTATGCATCATCGTGCATGCAGTGCATTATACTAAATTGTCATCATTTTGTGATAGTCAAATTGCTTTCATTGCTGACAGGAAGTATGCTATTATTAAGTTAAAAGAATATATAAATAGTTTTTTCAGTCTTTTTTTTCAGAACAACAAACTTAGTGATTGGAGCAGCAGGTTTAAGGAAAATTTGACAGGATATATGGGTACTAGTAGTAGTAAGGACCAAGTCCTCCAACCTAAACAACACACACACAACATAAGGACAGTCTCAGTAAAATTGTGTGGGATTCTCTGTGAAATCAGTGTGAACTGCCTCACTACAAACCAGTATGTGCGTTGCCATAAAACATCTTTGTTGGTATAGTGTAGGAGAAAAAAACAAAAAGTGCATTTTGTTACATATTTCTATAATTTATCTAACAGTTTGTGCTAGAGATAATTATGGGTATATAAGTCTCCAGTGATTGTCAGGAGCACTTTCTGATTGCCATCTGCAGAGGGAAAATCCCCATGCACTTCACATCCTGTTCATATATTTCCTCTCTGGTTGAGCTCTGAAGTAGTCGCCCAGCAGAGGTTTTGATCTGTCTTTGTGGACATGGTATTTTTGGTCTCTTTCTCAAAGTTGACTTCTTTCTTGTTGCCTCAGTAATGGTTCTCTTCTCCCTGAAGTCTTCCACAGACTGCTTGTGTTGGATCGATCTGTCACAGTTGAAACAACAGTGTTAACAGTATACACTACACATTGCTGCTATATGTATAATAAAAGAGGAGAAATCACAACTTTGAAATATTTTGGTTTTGAAACTAAATGTCAAAGTTGAATCAGTAGTTCAGTACACTGTGATTTAGCTGTTGTTGGCTTTGTAGTTATAGTAGGTTATATTTCAAGATTCAATCCATAATTGTAACTCCCTTCATCTCCCCATGAAATACAGCATTATCCATTGCCTCTCACATTTTAGGCAGGTTTAAACAGGCATTAGTACATGAAGGTATACATGTTGCATTCTGTACTTTAAACATGCTTGTATTTGATGTTAAGAGGATGCGTCAGCCACACATGAACTCTGATAAACGCTGAGAGACACTGGTTAGATTTTTTAAATTCAAACAAACAAAAACGGTAAAGTAGTTCAAGCTGATGTTGCATTACATAGACAGGAATTGATTTCATTACTGACTGGTGTTATACTGACTTTATAGCATGTTATGGTGGGCAGGTGTTGCTGGATGCCGCGAACATCAGAAGGGTTTTAGCAGCTTCTCTAGTCTCCTCCACTGCTGTGTTACATCCTCACAGACGTTGTCACTACTCCTATTTGTGCTCAAGTGAAGAATGAGACTAACCTTCAACCAGAGGTCTCATTTTCAGTCTCAGTTGTATGCAAGCTTACTCCCTATGTAAAAACACTACAACTCGATTAGCTTCAAGAGTCCTCCAGAGGCCCTGTTCTGTATCTGAACCTAATAAGCAGTTTTACTTTTAGTAAATTGAAAGTAATTTATATGGAGGTGCTGTTTTCAACCCCACACTACAATTACTGGTAATACAACAATGACTGTAATCAGAAGCCATTCCATTTCTCTCTGCTAAAAGTCCCCAGATTCTTCCTGCATACAATATGTAGGAGAAAGCCATCCAGACTGAAAGATGTACCAAACTATTTCAGACAACAAAGCTGCATGTCTTTGCATTTGTTTTGTCGTCTTTGGTGATATTTTGCATTGCATAACATACAATAAGATGCATGAAAGTAAGCAGTTGTTGTTGAGGAAATAGCAAAATGATCTCACATGTGGCATCATATCTGTCTCCAGGGACATGAGTAGCCATATGTGCCCTGCTGTGTTGTTGTGGCAGCCTGTCTAGCACAAGTCTGGTTCATACGCCTGACTGGCTGCTGTGATCATCTCCAGACCTTTCTTCAGGGTTGCAACCCATTTTAATCCATCTGATGTCCATGAGGCACACCCCACCCCCAGCGTTGTTTCCCTGTCTTCATTGTCCCCGTCTGACCACCTGGTCCCCCGTCCTGCTGCATCTTTCTTTTCCACATGCTGAGCAAGAATGGATGGTATAGATGTGATAGGAATATTAATTAGGAAATTAAAGGATGAGAGAAAATTGCAAACAGCTGTGCTTATAGTGGGGTTAAAGATTGTACAGGGACATTCTGTTCTTGCTTTAAATGTTCATCTAACCTTGAGGTAATTATCCTTGACTCTGAAGCTATATATTTCACTTAAGCCTGGACAACAATTTGCCTTTCCAGCCCGAGAGCCCCTAATATGACAGTAGGCTGCTGTCTTTCATCAGACAAAAAAAAAAAAAAAAATTGTCAGGACAATTTTTAAAATGATTTCTTTATTTTCTAGAACAAACCTTTAACACCATAACATTGTGGCAATGACTGAACTCCTTCTTTCTGTATTAGTAAAAAGTGATGAGTGCACAAGACAAGTTTTTGTTGTCCATCCTTCTTCGTCTCCAACCGTCAATCTTTATCTGAGACCGGGTCGCGGGGCCAGTAGTCTGAGCAGAGCCTCCCAGACTTCCCTTTCCCCACACAGCTCCACTAGCTCCACAGGAGGGACCCCAGGGCATTCCCAGGCCAGCCGGGAGACATAGTCTCTCCAATGTGTCCTGGGTCTGCCTCGAGGCCTTCTCCCAAAGGGACATGCCTGGAATACCTCCCCAGGGAGGCGTCCAGGGGGCATCCTAAACAGGTGCCCGAGCCACCTCAACTGGTTCCGGTCAACGTGGAGGAGTAGCGGCTCTACTCCGAGCTCCTCACGGGTGACTGAGCTCCACACCCCATCCCTAAGGGTGTGCCCAGCCACTCTCCGGTGGAAACAAATTTTTGCCACTTGTATTCGCGATGTCATTCTTTCGATCATGATCCAAAGTTCATGGTCATAGTTAAGGGTAGGAATGTAGATTGACCGTTAAATTGAGAGCTTCACCTTACGACTCAGCTCCTTCTTCACCACAACGGACTGGTACAGAGACCGCATTATTGCGGACGCTGAACTGATCCATCTGTCAACCTGCTGCTCCATTTTTCCCCTCACTCGTGAACACGACCCCGAAATACTTAAACTCTTTAACTTGAGGGAGCAAGTATTGTGTGATAGTTTTAGGATTTCCTTGAATGAACATAATCTCCAGGCCGATGCGTGTTCATGTGAGCTTGC
Source organism: Monopterus albus (assembly GCF_001952655.1). Taxonomy (NCBI): domain Eukaryota; kingdom Metazoa; phylum Chordata; class Actinopteri; order Synbranchiformes; family Synbranchidae; genus Monopterus; species Monopterus albus. The sequence continues at coordinate 790,875 of NW_018128147.1, read as the reverse complement.
CTGACATCCACCGGTGCCCCCACCATATTCGAAAAATCTTATATTGCATTGTTTGTTATGTATATTTTCAATAAAGCCTATTTTATTTTAAGATGTCATCTTGAAGGCAGCAGATGTTGCTCCAACATCTTTTTGTATTGTTCATCATTAATGGGACCATCATAGAAGTTTAAGTGATCCTTGTCCAGGGAACTGACACAACCCCAGACCATGACAGACCTTGGCTTTTGGACTTGTTGCTTCTAACAGTCTGGATGATCATTTTCGTCTTTGACCCAGAGCACATGGCATCCATTCCTTCCAAAGAAGACCTGAAATACTGATTGGTCTGACCACAGTGCACATTTCCACTGTGTGATGGTCCATCCCAGATGCCTCTGATCCCAGAGCAGTCGGCTGTACTTCTGGACACTGTTGACATAGGGCTTCTTTTTGGTACAGTCCAGTTTTAAGCAGCATTTATGGATGTAACTACATATTGTAGTGGCTGACACAGGTGTGCCAAAGTCATCCTGAGCCCCTGTGGTTATATCACTCATAGAAGAGTGACAATTCTTGATGCAGCACCATCTGAGGGATCAGAGAGCTCGGTCATCCAGTTTAGGCTTGGTCCTTTATGCACTGAAATCCCCCCAGATTCCTTGAATATTTTAATGACATTCTGCACCGTAGAAGGTGACATATCCAAATCTCTTCCTATCTTTCTTTGAGGAACATTGTTTTTAAACATTTCAATAATTTTCTCAGACATATGTTGGTAAACTGGCGGTCCTCGGGCCATCTTTGGTCCTAAAGGGCTCAGCCTTTTCTGGATGCCACTGTTGTACCAAATCATGATGTAGTCACCTGTTGACATCACCTGGTTCAAATGGAATCATCATTTTGTTGTTTTACCTCATTACTGGCCCTGAAATGCAACATCCTGACTTTTTTGGAATGTGTTGCAGCATCAGAATTGAAGTGAGAGTTTATTTTGAACAAAGGATAAAACTTATGAAGTATCACATTAAATAATGTGCTGCTGTGTTGTTTTCAATGTGATACAGGGCACAAATGATTTACACATCACTGTTTTCAGTTTTATCTTTGATTTTACATACTGTCCCAGTTTTCTCTGATTTTGGGTTTGTAATGTACTGATCATATTATGTTTGTTTTCCACCTACAAATAACATTTCAGTGTGGAGAATCAATATAATTGTATTAGCATTTGTCTTAAGATTTGTTCTCCCCATTATTACTATGTAGCTCTATAGTGGAATGGCTAGGTAAAGGAGGCCATGCTTTGAGTCATACTCTCGGTGGCTGAATTTTTTTAAACTTGGTTTTGAAATGGGGTGATGATTAAACCTCACTGCCGATGCACCAGTATTTTTGCAATTATTTAAAAAAATGTAAAGTGCTGATGATAAAACTCTAGAGGTCATGCATGTCCATGGTTTCACTGTATCAAAATACATGGTAGAAATGGTGGAAGAACAACAGAAGGGTTGTTGGAGCGGGGTCATGGAGGGGGGAGTATAGCTGAGAAAAATGTCCTCTTCTATTTTTACTATTTATCAATGTGGTAAATATTTAAGCACCTTTAAGCGTTTCCTTTAGCAACATTTTTCTGTTGAAAAATGGAAATATAGAGAACAGACGTGACAGTCTCATTTGATACTGATAAATTCCGTTACTAAAAATGAGGCAGGTAACAACCAGGAAATATTTAGGTGCCATGAACAGAACCCCACTTTGGGGGGAGCACTCTGGGAATATAGTACAATAGCACATTTGGCAAATGAGTGGGGAAAGGGGACCATGCATCAAGCCCTCTTGGCCACTGTGCTTGGCTTCGTGATTGCCTTGTGGTGCCTTGGCTCTGACTTGCGTCTGGGTGCTTGGGCCCCCTTTATATTTGCTGGCAATTCTAGTAGAGAGCTTAGAATTACAGTAACTTTTATTGTCTGACAAGAAACCAGCAGAAGGAAAACATTCATGTTTTAGGGAACTTCCTGCTTTTTTTCCCTCTTTTCCATTTCTGTTGGGACTCCACTGGCTGTTATTGGTAATGGAACCCCTAGCTTCTATGATATTAAAGTAATTTTTTAAAAATGTATTTATGAGTGTATGATTCTTTTTTTACCACTGCATGCTGTAGGCAGTGGGTGGGAGTGATGTGATTAAATTACTGAGCTGAAAGGACAGGAAGCATTTGCTGGTGAATAATCTCACCACTTTTCACACTGTCTTAAACAAGGATCACATTGCAGCATCATGGACAGTGTAAAGTGTTTCATTTAATACCCACTGTGTGGATGAAAAGGCTCTGGTTCTCCAAATCTCCCTTTTTTAGTAGTAGTTGTTTATAGTACTTTGTAGGCATGAGCACTTTGTTAATCTCTAATAGCAACATTTGCAACCTTTAATGTGCTCTGTACTTTGGTATCAGTTTGGTGGCATGATCTTGTACACATCCTCATATGTCATCGTGTCACAGCAAGCAGTTGTGCTTTGGAATGATGATGTCACATGTTCCCATAGACAGCTGTAAAGGCCAGAGTTTGGCTGAGATGAGTATGTTTCCAGAAATTAAAACAATCTGGTAAAGAAGTTGAGCACCAGTGAAGAAAGCCACAGCGGAACCAGGAACCAAGAGGCTCAGAACATGGGGGAGGTGTGTGTATGTGTGTGCGGTGAGGATCCTTGCTAGGCTTGCTCACTGCACTCTGACTAACAGTTTGCTTCAGTCTGCTGAGACACATTGTATGGAATGACACAGAGGCATATTCTTCCCACTGACTTGATTAACTTAAAACCAAAAATTTCACAAACTCACTTATGACATTTACTTAAACTGTTGTAACCTACTGAAGGATTACAATGGCAACCTTAATCACCTATCACTCACACTCATATACACTATGGTATGCAACAAAGTTACATTAAAATATTTTGCAGAGCATTTGATAACATCATTTGAATCTGAGTGGCTGAGCTTTATGTGTGGATTTTGCACTTTAAACAACTGACACTGATATTGATATTTGGAACAACAAAGAAAAACAAACAAACTGCTTGTTAGAATTGTGGCCAACATACCGGTACATACTGAATAGGACACTAAAAAGTTGAAACTTGTCATTGCCCTGTGATGGGCAATCTTTGTAAGTTGACTTAGTTTATTACTTAGCTCAAACCTAGTTTGGCATTTTCTGAACTGCACTTTTCAACCCTGTCTCCTAGAAATTCTGTTTATATAGGCCAGGGGTGCTCAAACTTAATATTCAAAGGTCCAAATCAGATTTCTATTCAAGGTCAAAGGTTTGGAGCAATTAGTGATAACCAAATGACATTCACGGGCCAATTTATTAGGCACACCTGTACAGTTGTCTGCACTTCAGTGCAACATCTGTGTTTATGAAGCTCAAAATGTTTGTTTTTAGTGAAATTGTCACAAATATATAAATTCAATTATGTTTATTATTGAGGTCAGAATTAAAGGTGCTGTGCTGGACTGGCTGTCTTGATGGACAGTGTTCTCTAGCCCTTTTCAGTGCTAATTATTTGCTTGAATAATTGATACTAATGAAAATCCTCAAACAATTAAATCGGTGACTCTGCTTACTGAGTACCTTTCTCCCTTTTGTCCATCTCTCTGCTTTGACCCGCAATGAGTTTACATCTAACCTTTCCTCTCTCCACCTCACTCCTCACCCTGCACCAGCCTCCATGCTAACCTTTGGCTTATTCAGTTTGGTGGAAACAGCAGCATGTGGAAAATTTGACAGATACCTCATTTGTCATTACAGTGCCTCATGGTCACTCTGCTTTCACTGTATCTCTGCTGTCAGCTGCACGAACACACCCAAACACAAACTAACACATAGGCAAACAAGACTGGGCCCTCCTCGCCCTGTTGGTTTAATGCGTGTAGCTTCTACTCAAGCCTAAACCTTTGAGTAAGAGCTGCTTTGTCTCCTGCTCTCATCCCCCAGCTTTGACTTTTAACCTTAAGGCCTCATAATCACAGCCATCTCCAATCACATACAATCCCTGAGGGGTCCAGAAACAGCATTTTCACTCATGAACTCTGGAATCAGGCCTGGACTTTGTCTAGAGTTGCCATTTCACACATGTAGCACACAACAGGAGATATAGCCTGTGTCAGATGCATTCTCACCTGGGGAGGAAATACTCTGGTTTATGAGCAGGAGCACGCTTGGGTAGAGTGTGCACGAGGCAGGATATGACACGGTCATGTAGCCAGTTTGTAATTTGGTCATAAACAACCAAGTCTCTTGCTGTTCCCACGGTCATAGAGGACAGCAGGAGGGAGGACAAGATTTCACTACAAAACTGTATCCTCCATCCCTTCACTGGATTTATTCATCATGCTGAAGGTGAAGGAGCTACAGTATACAGTATAATGTTTTCCCAAATTGACTTCTGTCAGACAGGAAGCAGCAGGTGAGCTTGGGGAAAACCACATCCAGCACCGGCAACTATCAGTGCCTGCACAGTCACAGGTACGAGTGTGATATAGTTCACGTGTGCCTGGATGTAACACTACTCCCAATTTGTACACTCAGGAAGGGCAATTGTCCAAAATGTCCATGCAATGTATGAAGAAATGATTCCAGAGGAGTGCTATCCTACTTTTCAGTATTAATCTTTGTCTTTGAGGGTTCAGCACCCAATTTGGAGCTGAGCTTGTTGATTCATTACTACTAAGAAACATCATAGCATCATATTACAACAATGATAAAAATATATGTCTTTGATTTAGCCCAGCACCATGCAACTTGATTGGCACTAACCAGAGAACACCAGAATTGGCATGTCTGCCATTGTTTCCCCGTTCTCTTCACAAATGAGAGCAAGTTCATGCTGAGCACATATCCTTGCAGGGCTACACAGACCTCCATGTTATAGCCAACAGTACCCTGACTGCTGTGAGGTATCGGGATGAAATCCTCAGAGCGATTGTCAGACCTTACGCTGATGTACTGGGCCCTGGGTTCCTCCTGGTGCTGGCCAATGCCTGGCTTCATGTGGCCAGAGTGTGTAGGATGACAAAGTCACAAAATGACATGATTCCTGGATGGCAAAGACACTGATGCCATTGACTGGCCCCCATGTTCCCCTGACCTGAATCCAACTGAGCACCTATGGGACATTATGTGTCACTACATAAAACACCACCACGTACCACCACAGACTGTCCAGGAGCTCATTGATGCCCTGATCCAGGTCTGGGAGGAGAGCTCCAAGGGCACCATCCACCAACTCCTCAGGAGCATGTCCAGATGTTTTCAGGAGTGCATACAGTCACGGCAGGGTCATACACACTTCTGAGTCGTATTATGAGTTGATGTAACTTGGATGAACCTGTGATTTAAATTTTTCACTTTGATTTTTGGTGTGATTTTGAATCTGGCCTCCATGGGTTGATGATTTTGGTGTCCATTGTTGTTATGTCATTTTGTTCTGAACAAATTATACAGTGTGCACTAGTAAAGGTTTCCAACTTGAGTAATTCATTCATCAAGATTTGATGTGGGATTCAGTGTTCCCTTGATTTTTTTGAGCAGTGTTTACAGTATATTTTTTAGGCCTCCCAAAACATTTCTAGTAAATTTTTATGATGCATATTCACATACCACTAAGAGATCATTAGTTTAATACTTCTCTCATAGTGGCGCAAATGTTTCACAGAGAAATGTCACAGCATGCTAGAGGAACAATAGTTTGTGACAAAGGATAGTGATATTGCTGAGGTGACAGGAAACCAGTAGGAACAGAGATAGTGAGCGGTTGAACAGCACTAGTACAGGTGTTACCACAGTGGTGTGACATCATGTGGGCCCATATCAACAAGTTTGTGTCTTTGTTTGTGTCACTGGGAAATTTTATTTTATTTCAAGGGAGGCTTAAGCGTGACTTTTTTTGTCAAAATGTTTTACGTAAACCTGCTTGATATGGTTTTATTTGGGGCTGTCAGTGGGTTGCATTCAATATACAATACAGTATATGTGCATAACAGAGCCATGAGAGGGTATCTGTAACAGTTCTGTGTTAGTCAGCCAACACTTTCTGCCACTCTACTCCACACACTCTGGGTACATAAGACCTAATGAATGGGCTGGCTTTCCCAGGGCACTTGTCAAACGGAGCAAATTATACAAGCCATCTAATGGCACAGGGCATAGAAAGATCACATGAGGAAGATTAATTAACCAAACCATGTGAAGTGTCATTGAAGGGAACTTGAATATCCCATCTTGTGACATGCTAGAAAAATATCTCTCTCATTGGCAGTGACTAATGTATTCTCATGATGCAATAAGAAAAGAGAAATACTGACTGCCAAAAATGATTACAAATGGATCATATAGTGCAGAATGTATGCTGCTTTTTCTGTTTGAGGGTATTTTGGAGCTGAGCCTTCCTCCACTACAAAGCTGGATATTGAGTAAAAATCACAACCATTATGTAAGCATCTGCAGCCTCTCTGTCTGCATCCCAATGGACAGGTCCGCATCTCAGTGTAGAGTTTCTTATAGCTTGTCCTCAGCTGATTAGAGGCCTAATGATGACTGAAAGAACATGAAATTATTGACATTGGCTGCCTTTCAGTCTGTTGAGCATGAGTCAGCAGGATCATCTGGACAATAAGTGTATTATGATTTCCTCTGTTGTTCATGAAACCTTTGTGTAGTGCATAGACAGTTATAGAATGCTCCTTCTATCAATTGCGGTGTGAAATGATTGATTTATGGCACATGAGCCACGCCCCTTTCCGCCTCTGGAACCCCCATCCCTTCTTCCCCCTTCCTGTACTTTCACACATACTGTACATCGAAGGCCAGGCAGGTTTATTACTTCCTGCCAGTTTTCAAACCTATTCTACCTCTGGGATATGATGGATGGTTTTATTGACTTTTTTTACAAATGGATTGACACTGCCTACATTACATTCATGTGCACATTAAAGGGTTTTTACTAGTTTCAATTAGTGTAGGAGTAAAAGTGAATATTTCTCTCTACATACATCTTTATAGGTGTATAGAATATACACCTACAATGTTTAAATATTGTGTAAATGTCTAAATATTTACAGGTGTAAGGAATAAAAAAAGAATTCCTGTAATCAAATAATTTCATAAACAACTTTTAACTAAAAAGATTTAGATCATGACACTGGGGGTAGTTAGTATTTAGTGTAGGAATAAAATAATCTCACTCTATAATCAAATTTAGAATAAAAATGAATTTCTATATTAAATTTTCAGAAACACCTTTTAACTAAAAACACCTGCAACATGCATAATTTTAAATAAAACTTATTGTCATGAATTAAATCCATCAGATGTTATAGAATAAGGTGTAATAAAAATATTCCACAAAACTCTGATGACCACAAGGGTTTTTTTCCTGTAACAGGACAAGTTACAGTGGCTTGGTCAAGGACCTTCATGTGGCCCTTCAGGCTGCAGTAGTTCTTGCTGGTGAAGCGGCAGGTCACAGAGCCAGAGCACTGTGGTAGCCTCATCATCTGAGTTTGTGACAAAGTGGGTGAGGACACTCCACTTGTCCCTAAGATAAGTCATGTATATTTCTTAATGTCTTAACCTGTGTGTTAAATGTTTGATGGAATTTATTATGTGGATATAGGATAAAGGAGGAGGTGGTTAATCACTTCCTCATTCTGTACGCTCTCTGATGTCATCAAGGATGTCACAGGGTTGATTGGTACCAGGGGCTATTTAATCAGCTGTGGTGGAGCAGCTGGGGAAGTGGCAGTGTAAGTGTAGCTGTGTGCACGTGCCTGTAAGTTGCATTGAGTTATTTTGAGTTGAGTTTTCTTCAGTTACGTGAAGTTAACCATTTTGTTTGTTTAGTGATTTTGTTTTGGCATGTGTACTTTGCTGGCACTTGTTTAAAATACATTATTGATTTGAGAAGCCTGATGTATTTTTCGAGTCTGTCTCCTACATTCCTGGCCGCTTGGATCCAACCTACCACTTTTGGTGGCAGTGGTGGGATTTAGGCCTGTAGGAGACAGTGAAGAAAATGTCAACCAGGCAAAAGAAACAGCAAATAACAGAGGATCAAGCGGAACAGATACAGTGCCTTGCGAAAGTATTCGGCCCCCTTGAACTTTGCGACCTTTTGCCACATTTCAGGCTTCAAACATAAAGATATAAAACTGTAATTTTTTGTGAAGAATCAACAACAAGTGGGACACAATCATGAAGTGGAACGAAATTTATTGGATATTTCAAACTTTTTTAACAAATAAAAAACTGAATAATTGGGCGTGCAAAATTATTCAGCCCCTTTACTTTCAGTGCAGCAAACTCTCTCCAGAAGTTCAGTGAGGATCTCTGAATGATCCAATGTTGACCTAAATGACTAATGATGATAAATAGAATCCACCTGTGTGTAATCAAGTCTCCGTATAAATGCACCTGCACTGTGATAGTCTCAGAGGTCCGTTTAAAGCGCAGAGAGCATCATGAAGAACAAGGAACACACCAGGCAGGTCCGAGATACTGTTGTGGAGAAGTTTAAAGCCGGATTTGGATACAAAAAGATTTCCCAAGCTTTAAACATCTCAAGGAGCACTGTGCAAGTGATAATATTGAAATGGAAGGAGTATCAGACCACTGCAAATCTACCAAGACCTGGCCGTCCCTCTAAACTTTCAGCTCATACAAGGAGAAGACTGATCAGAGATGCAGCCAAGAGGCCCATGATCACTCTGGATGAACTGCAGAGATCTACAGCTGAGGTGGGAGACTCTGTCCATAGGACAACAATCAGTCGTATACTGCACAAATCTGGCCTTTATGGAAGAGTGGCAAGAAGAAAGCCATTTCTTAAAGATATCCATAAAAAGTGTTGTTTAAAGTTTGCCACAAGCCACCTGGGAGACACACCAAACATGTGGAAGAAGGTGCTCTGGTCAGATGAAACCAAAATCGAACTTTTTGGCAACAATGCAAAACGTTATGTTTGGCGTAAAAGCAACACAGCTCATCACCCTGAACACACCATCCCCATTGTCAAACATGGTGGTGGCAGCATCATGGTTTGGGCCTGCTTTTCTTCAGCAGGGACAGGGAAGATGGTTAAAATTGATGGGAAGATGGATGGAGCCAAATACAGGACCATTTTGGAAGGAAACCTGATGGAGTCTGCAAAAGACCTGAGACTGGGATGGAGATTTGTCTTCCAACAAGACAATGATCCAAAACATAAAGCAAAATCTACAATGGAATGGTTCACAAATAAACATATCCAGGTGTTAGAATGGCCAAGTCAAAGTCCAGACCTGAATCCACTCGAGAATCTGTGGAAAGAACTGAAAACTGCTGTTCACAAATGCTCTCCATCCAACCTCACTGAGCTCGAGCTGTTTTGCAAGGAGGCATGGGCAAAAATTTCAGTCTCTCGATGTGCAAAACTGATAGAGACATACCCCAAGTGACTTACAGCTGTAATCGCAGCAAAAGGTGGCGCTACCAAGTATTAACTTAAGGGGGCTGAATAATTTTGCACGCCCAATTTTTCAGTTTTTTATTTGTTAAAAAAGTTTGAAATATCCAATAAATTTCGTTCCACTTCATGATTGTGTCCCACTTGTTGTTGATTCTTCACAAAAAATTACAGTTTTATATCTTTATGTTTGAAGCCTGAAATGTGGCAAAAGGTTGCAAAGTTCAAGGGGGCCGAATACTTTCGCAAGGCACTGTACAAGATGCCTGCCATCAGCAAGATACAGTAGGTGGTAAAGGACCGGAATCAGAAGCTGTGGGTGATTTGTCAGGTCTGCTGCGAGGTGTGATGCAACAGCAGGTGGATAGAAATGCGAGGTTGGAGTAGGAATGCGCACGGCAGGAAGAACGGTGGATGCGTGTCCAGCACCAGTTTGCACAGCTTCAGCGAGAAGTGTCCCATGAACGTTTGGAGCATCAGCAGCTGATGGAGAGAGAAGAAGCCTCAGCGGGGACCTCGAGAGAGGCTACACTGGTGCCACCTGGTATTTCTAAATCTCAGGAGATGCCGGGGGATGACCCAGTGCAGAGGTTCCGGTCCAGTGTGTTGGAAGAAGGAGAAGGTTTTGAACCCAGATCTCTGCACATGGATTAACCCCAAGACTTCTAGTGAAGCAGCAGAAATAGCGGAAGTATTTCTGGCTGCTCGCCACCCATCAAAAGGATATGAATTAGCAAAGACCCACCCACCCATCCGCTATAGTAAACCAAATGACGGGCATGAATTTAGAGGCAGGAACACGGGACAGAGTTTTGTACCATTCAAGTCAGCTAAATGTGAGTTAAGAAAGCAAGTCCCGTTAGCATGCCATTTATGTGGTCAAACAGGTCATTTGAAAGCAACATGTCCTAAGGTTCAAGTCAGTAAAAACTATATGTGTTTTTCTCAGGTATCCGGTAGCAAATTGGAAGGGGGTGACGTGTTAGAGACAACAGGGGGAGCTTACATTAGGGGTATTTATTGAGGACACACCCTGTGTAGACCTTCTTGACTCTGGTAGTAATCGCACTTTTGTTAGAAAAGATACCCTTTCAAAAAATGTTATGTTTAGTGAAGAGAGGGTTGATGTGTGCTGTATATATGGGGATAAAGTAGAATATCCCATTGTTGATGTAACTATCCAGGTTGAAGGGCAACTTTACCAGCTCTCAGTAGGAGTCTTAGAACAGCTTCCCTATCAGGTCCTATTAGGATGTGACCTCCCAATCCTTGCTGATCTGATAGCCAAGCAGTTACATGTGGCTAGGGCTAGAGGTGCCAGTGAGAGCTTTTTAGCTGTCACTAGGTCCAAGAGCCAGCAGCAACATGTGAGACCAATGACAGGATGGGAGGAGTTACCGTTTATTAATGAGGATTTGCCTAGTTTAGATTACACCAGGCAGTATAAGAAACGTAAAACAAGGAGACAAAGAAGGCAAGATAGAGTCCGGGGTACAAAATTAGTAGAGCAGGTATTAAAACCAGCTGACCCGGAGTGTGATGCCATTCCCAGCAATATTGCTGAAAAAGAAGATTTAACTCTGACAGCATTGTTTGTCAAGCAGGTGACAGAGGAAAATAAGGAGGTGTTTGTAGTGAAGGGAGACAGGCTGCATTGCTGTAGTCGGACCGGTGATCAGCTAGTAATTCCCCAATGCCTCAGGTTGACAGTTCTTGAGTTGAGTCACTCTATTCCGTGGGCAGGACATTTAGGGCAGTCAAAAACATTTGCTAGGATGGTTCCTCATTTTTATTGGCCCCAGCAGTATGCGGACACAGTAAAGTTCTGTCAGTCTTGTCCAGAATGTCAGTTAACTGCCCCATGTAGGAAGGGAGATAGGGCTTCTCTTATTAGTATGCCTATAATTGATACACCTTTTTATTGCATTGCTATGGATATTGTGGGTCCATTAGAAAGGAGTAGCGCGGGTTATAGGTATATTCTTGTAGTTTGTGATTATGCAACAAGATATCCTGAAGCATTTCCCTTAAGGAAGATTAAGGCTCGTCAGATCGTTAAGTGCCTTATTCAGTTGTTCTCCAGAGTGGGCATCCCACAAGAGATTATTACAGATCAAGGGACTAACTTTACTTCAAGGCTTCTGAAGGATGTGTACAGTATGTTGGGAATTCAAGGGGTAAAGACTAGCCCCTACCATCCACAAACTGATGGCCTTGTTGAACGCTTTAACAAAATTCTTAAAACAGTGCTGAGGAAGTTTGTCTCTGAGTCAGGGTCAGATTGGGACCAGTGGCTTCCATATTTGTTATTTGCATACACGGAAGTCCCACAAGCATCGACTGGTTTTTCACCTTTACAGTTGCTGTATGGACATTCAGTGAGGGGTCCGCTGGATGTTATAAAGAAAGCCTGGGAGAGTCAGATGCCACAACAGTAGTGTAGTGAGCTTTCATATGTTTTGAAAATGAGAGATAAATTGAAAGAGTTTTGAGAGCTTGCAAACAGTCATTTGGCCCAGGCGCAACAGTGTCAGAAGCTTTTTTATCACAAGGCTTCAAGAAGGAGATTGTTTCAGGAGGGCCAGAAAGTCCTCTTGTTGTTGCCAACATCAACGAGTGGTCTTCTTGCTAAGTGGCAGGGCCCATATGAAATAACAAGGAAAACGGGTCCAGTAACTTATGAACTTTTTCTACCTGATCAACGGAAAACGCGTCAGGTTTTTCATGTGAATTTACTGAAGGAGTGGATTAGCAAGGCCAAGGTGGCTACCACTTTGCTGGCACGTACAATGGTGGATGAGGAGGAGATGCAGGAGCAGTATTTCTCCTCTGCAACTAAGACTTGTGAGTCTCCGGATCTCAGTCATCTTACAGCAGATCAGCGAGAAGAGTTACAAGATCACACGCCTGGAGAGATCTTCAGTTCAAAGCCGGGGTGCATGAACCTTATTACACATGAGATTCGATTGCTTTCTGCAATACAACTACCCATTAGAGACACCACCTGTCGAATCCCTGTAAGATTAGTTCCGGTACTGAAACAGGAGGTGGATGAAATGCTGGCTAATGGTATTATTGAACCTTCTAAGAGTGAATGGTGTAGTCCTGCGGTGTTGGTTCCTAAGAAGGATGACCCCAAGCTAAGATTTTGTGTTAATTTCTCAAAATTGAATGCTGTGTCTGCTTTTGACCCCTATCCAATGCTGAGGGTGATGAACTGATTGAACATTTAGGCAAGGCCAATTATCTTACAACTCTGGACTTGTGTAAAGGGTATTGGCAGGTGCCTTTGTCAGGCTCTTCAAAGGATTTAACAACATTTCGAGTTCCCAGTGGCCTGTTCAGATTTTGGGTGATGCCATTCGGCTTGCATGGAGCACCTGCAACCTTTCAGTGGTTGGTGGACGAGGTTCTGAGAGGAGCAGAGGACTATGCAGCTGCTTACATCAATGACATTGTTGTCTTCAGCCGGACCTGGGAGGAGCATGTACAATATCTCATGGATGTGTTTCAACGCATTCAGAGTGCTGGTCTGGTTATGAATGGAAAGAAATGTCATATTGCTAAGCCTGAGGTTCAGTATCTGGGCTATGTGATTTGGGGTAGAGGCATTCGTCCACAGATCGGAAAGGTGGAGGCGATTGCAGCTGTACCACTGCCTAACACCAAGAGGAGACTAAGGTCATTTTTGGGGTTGGTAGGCTGGTATCGCCGGCTCATCCCCAATTTTTCAACAAGATCGGCTGTGTTGACTGATATGGTTTGCAAAGTCAGTCCAGTAAGGGTTAAATGGACACCTGAGGGTGAGGACGCTTTCAGAGACTTGAAAGACTGTTTGCGTCATGAACTTGTTTTGCAATGTCCTGATTTTTCTCTCCCTTTTACAGTGCAGACCGATTCTTTGAGAGTGGGGCTCCCTGCAGTAACACTGCAGGGAGAAGGGGAGAACCAAAGACCTGTGCAGTATATTAGTCGGAAACTCCAAGGGAATTGAGGTATTCAACTGTGGAAAAGGAAGCATTGGCTGTTAAATGGGCCTTAGACACATTGAAATATTACCTTATTGGCAAAGAGTTTGTTCTGGAGATTGACCATTGTGCATTGCAGTGGATTCATAAAATGAAAGATACTAATTCTAGAATAACTAGATGGCATTTGTTTCTTCAGCCTTATCGTTTTCAAGTTTTGTACAGACCGGGACATAAGAATATCATGGCTGATACCAACCCCCCGATTTTGTTTTGGCATGTGTACTTTGCTGGCACTTGTTTAAAATAAATTATTGATTTGAGAAACCTGATGTATTTTTTGAGTCTGTCTCCTACATTCCTGGCCGCTCGGATCCAACCTATCACGGAGTTGTATTTTTTTCCTTCATTCCCTCTGATTGGTGGTCAACCAGCTGTCAAACTGGTGGTTGCTGCTGGCAAAATGACGTCTTGATCAGTTCCAAGGGCAATCCGAGAGGCATGGCTCCACCCCATAGCAGCTTCAGATACCTGGGCGTCCACATCAGTGAGGACCTCACCTGGACACATAACACCACACAGCTGGTCAAGAAGGCCCAACAGTGGCTGTACTTCCTGAGGAGGCTGAGGAGGTTTGGCATGTCACCTAGGATCCTTTGCAACTTCTACAGCTGCATCATTGAGAGCATCTTGACCAGCTGCATCACTGTCTGGTATGGCAGCACTACTGCTATGGATGGCAAACACCTGCAGAGTGGTAAAGACTGCGGAGAATCAAATCAGATCAAATCAAATCAAATTTTATTTATATAGCGCCAAATCACAACAAAAGTCATCTTCGGACACTTTACAAAGTAAGGACTAGACCTTACTGTTATCAATATTATTACATAGGGAAAACCCAACAAATCCCCCTTGAGCAAGCACTTGGTGACAGTAGGGAGGAAAAACTCCCTTTAATGGAAGAAACCTCCGACAGACCCCGGCTCTTGGTGGGCAGCCTTCTGCCTCGAC
>NW_018128147.1:768219-771934 GCF_001952655.1 Monopterus albus | reverse complement strand
ATCCTCAAGGACCCCACCCACCCCCAGCATAGACTGTTCACACCCCTACCCTTCGGTCAGAGGCTCAGTTGTGTGAAATGCAGGACCTCCAGACTGAAAAAGTCTTTCTTTCCCTCTGCCATCAGACTCCTAAACAGCTGACACTGTTTACATACTCTGCACGAGCATAATTGCAGACTCACTGCTGAGTATTTACACTCCACGGCTCCCACATAGCATATATTCTCTCTGCATTATACCGTGTTCTTGTTCTATTTTTATTTGCTTCCTTCACTTGCTGCTTTAAAGTGCCTTAGATTTGTGATTTTTCTGCCTATTTAGATGTGTGTTGTTGCTCATCTACTTTATATTTCACTTGTTTTATGTGGCATTCATGGACATGACAAATAAACATTTTGACCTTTGACCTGGACCTCCGGCCTACTGGCAGGAGGTAATAAAGTTGCACAGCCTTTGGTGTAGGTGTGAAAGTACAGGAAGGAGGAAAAGGTAGGGGGTTCTGGAGGTGGAAGGAGACGGTGCTTATGGGCCATAAATCATCATTTCATACCTCATTTGATAGAAGGGGCATTCTATTACCTTCTGTGCATGATGCAGCAATACAGTTAAAAGAGGTAGTTGTAAAAGCATGTCCTCATCCTGTAATCATGTTAATAATGTGTCTTTACATATCTTGTTCCTTGAAGAGTTTACTGAAGTTTCTGCAAATATTCATCCATTTCCTGGTCCTTTCCCAACATCAGACTCATGCCAATCTACTTTGCATTTATGCTCAGCAGGACACTACTTTCAGCTGCCATTTTCATGTGAGACACAGGAAAGTATTCTCCCACTGAAGCTTGTATTTTTCCCAGAACATGATAATCTTAATCTTCATAAAGTATCATGTGGAACCAGCATTCTGAAACCAGAAGTCTAGAACCTAACCAGACTGAATGTGGGTGTTGCTTTACGTGGTGCGCTGCAATCAATTAGCACTCCAATATAAAAAAACACCAGATACAGTACCTGCCACACAGAGACACAGGCGATGATATTATACAACAGGCATCATTACTGGCAGCATTTGTATTGGTGAGCAAGTAGCTGCCAATGAGTTTGTATCTGTTGGACATGATGCTGTAAAGAGCTTAATGCACTGCCCGGCCACTTTATTAGGTACATCTGTACAATTGTACCTCTGCCTTAACATCAGCATTTGTGAAGCTCAAAATGTTTCAGTTTTTGTCATTGTCATAATTGTATAAATTCAATTCTATGTTTATTATTGAGGTCATAGTTAAAGGTGGTGTTGTAGTGGACAACATTATATTCAGAGGTGTCTCTATATTTTTGTCCTCCCCAGCTACATACGGTACATGACAGTGTCAGAATATAAGGAATGTATTTGGAGAAGCAGTGTAATGCTGACAAAACAGCAAGCAATGATGGGGGCAGATTAAGTGAATGAACACACACTGGTTTAAGATTCCGTAAATGTCTAACAATGAGATTCCAAGGAGTTTCCAATTTTGTTATGCTAAATAGCCAAAGCTATTGTAAATCCACCTAAATAATCCAATTAAATCTTAATCTTCTGTTTCATCTATCATAGAAGATGAGACAACAGACATTAACGAGACAAAGAGCTTATTACGTTTAGTTTGTGTGTGGAAAGTGGGTAGTGTGGGTGTATCCAACTCAGTGCAGACTGATATTCAGCATATATTAAAGGAAAATAAAATTAAACCAGATAAACTTGGGCATGATGTTACATGTCTCAAAATTGTTACAGGTAACACCAGGTATGCCTCTTTTAAAGTTTCTGCTGAATGTAACGAAGTAGATGACTTGTATAATCTGGAACTATGGCCGGAGGGTACCTTTGTGAGGCGTTATTATGAGCCGCGCAAAACTGCGGGTAATGCTCACGCTGCTTTTTCTCCTCAAGCCGGGATTTCTCTCGGTGTCATATCATACAACTGTCGTGGCCTGCGCTTAGGCCAGAGCGTGGAGGATAAAGCTCGCCGCACTGTTGTTGATGAGCTGCTGTAACAATGTTATATTTTGTGTTTACAAGAGACATTCTTTGCTAAGCAGGACTTAACTGGTCTTGTCTCTATTAATGATGGCTTCCTCGGTGCCGGGGAATCAACTACAGACCTTGGACTCGGTATAGAACGAGGAAGAATTCCTGGAGGTGTGGCTATCCTGTGGTCTAAGAGGTTGGATTCAATGGTTAATGTGGTCAGGCTCGATGTGGACTGGTGCATTGCAATACGCCTGATTCAGGACAATAAGGAACTGATGATTTTAAATGTGTATGCCCCGTATGAATGTAGCTCTCACCGCCGCGCCCCGGGTTCGAATCCAGGTTACGTCAGGAAGGGCATCCGGCATAAAACACGTGCCAAATGTCAACATGTGAGTCTTCTGTGTGAGTATTTGAATAAGTTAGCTTTTATTAGCTCTTTTATACTGAGTGAGGGGCTTACTAGTGTATATAATATTGTGGGTGATATGAATGCAGATATCTCAGACAAGAACTGTGTTTTCGCGAAGCATGTGGTGCATTTTTGTACTGATAATAAACTGATTTCTGTCTAGTAGTGAGCTTTTGCCAAGGCAGAGCTATACATACAGTATATAAGTGAGGCCTGGCATACAACATCGTGGCTAGACCACTGTATTTCAACAGCTGATGCACATGCTGCTTTGGAGAATATTGCCATTCTATATAACATGTCTATTTCTGACCACATTCCTGTAAAGATGGCCGTTAGATGTGATTTTATACCTATTTTAATTCAGACTAACCAAAAGCATGAAAGGTTGGATTGGTCTATTCTTTCTGCAGAGGATCTTGCTTGCTACTGTTCTGACACTGATAAACTGTTACGTGATATTACACTACCTAGAGAGGCTGTTATATGTACGGATTTTAACTGTATTGCTGTTAGCCACAAGGCTGATATTTATTGTATGTATTCTAATATTATTTGGGTGTTGATAGAAGCTAGTATGCCTTATTATAAAAGAAAAGTGCAAAATTAAACCTGGGTGAAGCACTTATGTGGCTGAATATAAGGCTAGAGCCCGTGATGCAACAACCTCCTGGGCCCTTGCTGGTAAACCCAGACATGGGCCTATATTTGAGCATACAAAGCATACAAGCGCAGAATATACTGTAAGTATGCTATAAGATTTATTATGAAAAATGAACAAAAGCTGAGGTCTGACTCTATGGCTGAAAAACTCCTAAGGAATAATACCAAATCGTTCTGGAAAGATGTACAGCAGTAGATTTTCTCTACCCCATACTATTGATGGAGTCTCTGGCCCAGATAAGATAGTTGAGCTTTGGTGACACCACTACTGTGATCTATTTAATTGTGTCCCTAGTGAAACATATGAGGTTTCTCAAGCAATACGCAATTTGTCAGCAAATAAGTCTACTGGGATGGACCGCATTTTTGTAGAACATCTTAAATATGCTAGTTTGAGGTTGGCACCTCTTTTAGCTATATTCTTTACTTCTTTTGTTATGCATGGTTTATGACTGACTCTTTGATGTCAGTGCTTTTAGTCCGGGTGGTGAAGGATAAAGCTGCTCAGATAATTATAGACCCATTGCACTTGCTAATATATTTTCTAAAGTTGTTAAAGAAATTCTCCTGAGTAGGTTTCATAATCTCATTGGCTCTACTGATAATCAATTTGGGTTTAAAGCCAATCA
>NW_018128147.1:763171-768071 GCF_001952655.1 Monopterus albus | reverse complement strand
ATTTTGTTTAATTTTTATATGAATGGTCTCTCTAAGGAGCTAACTTTGTGTAAAACAGGATGTATGGTTGGAGGTACAATAGTGAATCATTTAATGTATGCAGATGATCTGGTGATCTTTAGTCCCAGCTCAGCAGGTCTTCAGCAACTCTTGAATGTATGTTCTCTGTTTGGGGAGCTTCACAATGTCAAGTACAACTCTGCTAAAAGTGTTATGATATGCCGCACAAAAGAGGACAGGTCCCTTGCATTCTCTTCTTTTAAGTTATCTGGTAACATTTTAACTGTGTGTAATGAAGTTAAGTACTTGGGTAATGTTATAAATGATTGCTTGTCTGATGACGGGGATATGGGGATATGTATCGGCAGTGCCGTATGTTGTATGCACAAGCAAATGTGTTGGTTCGGAAATTTGGTTTGTGCTCGGATGGAGTAAAATTGACTTTGTTTAGAGCTTATTGTACCTCCCTGTACACTGCTCATCTATGGTCTAATTATAAAAAAGCCAGTCTTAGGAAACTGACAGTGGCCTATAATGACGCCTTGAGGTTAGTATTGAAAAGGCCTAGATAGATGAGTGCCAGTGAATTGTTTGTGTCATCTCGGATCAGTACACTATCTGCTGTTTTAAGAAATTTAATGTATAAGTTTATTTGTCGTTTGAATAGTTCTGGAAACAACATTGTTTTATTGCTGACTAATATTGCATATAGTGACATGCGATATACTTCAGTACTTTGGAAACACTGGTATACCTGCCTTTTAAAAGGGTAGTTGTTTATTGGTTGTTCTTGTTGTCTTTTTATTGTTATTTATTGCTGATTGTTTAATGGTTTTAGCATTTATATATCTGGACCTTGAGTCTGTAATAAAGTATCTATCTATCTATCAGATAAATTAATAAATTCAAGGATGTTAAATCGACAAAGGACCAGGAGTGTACTGGTGATGCCCCCGCCCCGAACCGCCAGCACGACAGATGTAAAGATGTAAATGTTTTGTGATGAACATATGGTGCCTCCATCACCCCAAACACATAAACATACATACACAGGCTGCTTAATTCTGCGGACTGGCTGTTCTTTGATACTGGTGAATCATTGAGGTTTGATAACCAAATCTTAGCTTGTGTGGGTTTGAAATAAGAATTAAGACTTTGGATGATGTACTCAAGGTACAACACACCCACCCACAAACAAAGCTTGTTATCAGCACACCACAGCAACTGTGCTGTCTTTGTTCCACACACTCACACCTTGGTCAAAGTCACTCTGTGTAGTGTGTGTGCCTGTGTGTTACCCTGGAACGTTTACGAGCCTTTGGTCTAATCTCATAGGGAGCTGGAGACAAATCCCCATCCCAGAGGAGAGGGAGAATCACCTGCACTTCACAAAGAAAAAGCCCTCCCAGAGTGTTCTTCCTTCAGGATTTAGAAATGTTGCTAATTTATATGTGTGTAAGGGGCTGTAAGCTTGACCACGCCTCAGCCATTTCAGCACTATTCTCACAACTCAATTCCTAATACCTCAGCAAAGTTTCATTTCTGTGAAGAAGAATGACACTGTTCTGAAAATTCAGCTCTTGAATGATTTTTCGCTTTGTGGCAATGCTCTACTTAGTTGTTTGTAAAGTGCAATTTAAATGCAAACTAATAATTGTACATTACATAGATGGGATGGAAATACCCAACTTATATTTGAAAGCATTTAACTCATAATGTGAAATATTAGATGAAGGCTCCATCACTGTCAATGAAATGGTATTTCATAGCGGTATTTCTTTTATAGACGATCCCACTCCAGCAGTGCTGGTTTTGATTAGTTGTGTTGCCAGCCCTGAAAACTCAAACTGTTCTTTCCTAATTCAGAGACAGTTGTTACTGACACGTGAATGTCTACACTGTTAGCTTTATGAAGCCACAAAATGCTCATTTTGTGTTTTCACACCAAAACGAGATTTGTTGTAAGATAACAGATGACAATTGTAGATTTTATTGATCCCTCACAACAGGAGCAAAGAGACATAACATGAGTTAAGACAACATGAGTTAAGGTATTTGACTGAAACACATCAAAAATAAAATTAGCAACAGTGGTTAGGTAGCATTAAAAAACTTTTTGTATTATATATGTGTAGATTACACTATTTTACACTATTTCTTGTGTGAATGAAGATCAGTAGTGCAACTACACTTTACCCAATATAAATATAGGTACAGGGATAATTATTAAATACAAAAATCATAAAAATATATTAAAATATAATATAGTGCAATATAAGTATCTGACACTATACAATAATCAAACAATACTATGAAATCTATACAATAAAATTAGATAAGAAAACCATGATAATACAATATAATGTGATGGAAAATAGTGTTTGATTTGTTAATACAACAGCAACATGAAATCAAGGACAAAGTGTATGTATGTTATTCTAAAGTACTGTTTGAATTTTTCCATTAAAGCCGTACTGAGTAGCCAACAGTACTGTTGCACTGTAGACACTAATAGAGACGAATCCACTTATGGGTGCAAAGGTTCAGTGGGTCATCAAATTCAGCTGTTTATGCTTCAGTAGGAGATACTAGAAGCATGCCCACAGACCTGATTTACTGTTGTACATGGGAAGAAATGAAGTAAAGACAATTTTCCCTCTACCTGCCATGAACATTATTTAACATTCTGCCCTGTGCTGGACACTTAACAAGATGTAGCTGAAGTCATAGATGGTCTGAAAGCTATAAACTACACCAAGCTGATTTAATATGCTGTATGACTGTGAGATTGGATTTTAACGTTTCAAAAGCAACTTTGCAGGCTGAAAAATGACTAGACTTAGCTTTGTTTTTCAATATATAACACTGTTATGTCAGAATTTGGTAACTGTGACTGTGTCATTCACAATACAAAACAATTTGAGGGCTGTGACACAGACTGCTTTTTGTTCAGATTTATTGAATGTGTGAAAGATGAGATGTGGTATATAGTACGGATCCCCTGCTACTGACTTTTTACATGCAAGCCTTTTTTGTTTTATGATTTATTTTTAGACTTTTGAGAAATGAAGCATTCATTGTATACAGTACTGCATCTTGGATTAAGAGTGTCCAGAAAGATCAGCTTCCATGTAACAGGGCCATTAAACCTGAGGTCAACAAAATTTTCACATATATCCAGCATTCTGAAGATAAATAATTTTTCCCTGTGGTGTCTGTTTAGCATTTGAAGTTGTAGTGGTGCACCAACTGTTGCCTCACTTTTCTGGCCTTTTCTCTGCAGGAGGAACCTGACCAAACTGTCTCTGATCTTCAGCCACATGTTGGCTGAAATCAAAGCCATCTTTCCCGGAGGACAGTTCCAGGGGGATACGTTCAGGATCACCAAAGCCGATGCCGCTGACTTCTGGAGGAGATTTTTTGAAGATAAGTAAGTATCATCCTGGCTCCTTCTTTTGCAGCTCTGAGTTAATGTCAATGTTGATGTACTGTGATAAGGAGAAGCTGCTGTCAAAATACTTGTGGTGCATGTGAGGATGTTTTGATGTTTCCTATTCTTAAACTCAGGATGTTATCCATTTCTTAATGGGTCAACGGTCAAAGTGTTTGTCATATGCACAGTTAGGAAACGTGTTTCCCTGTACAATGAAATTCTTACTTTGCCGTCTACATGAATACCACAAAATACAAATGAAATATAAAGTAGATAAATAAGTAACACAAAATCTAATGCATTTTAAGCAGCAATGCAGCAATATAATAAAAATACAGTATATAAGAATATAATAACACAATGTATGCTGTATGGGAGCAGCATGTGCAGCAGTCAACAGTCAATGTGCAATTATGCATGTGAAAACTGAGAATGTAAACAGTACAGGTTGACAGTACATGACGTATTTCCTGGTAACAAACTCCTCAGCTGTTTAGGAGTCTGATGGCAGAGGGAAAGAAAGAGTTTTTCAGTCTAGTGGTCCTACACTTCACACTGAACCTCCGGCCAGAGGGTAGGGAGGCAAACAGTCCGTGCTGGGGGTGGGTGGGATCTTTGAGGATGGAGGCAGCCTTCCTACGCACCCTGCGGTGGTAAATGCTCTGCAGAGAGGGCAGTGGAGTCCTGGTGATCTTCTCTGCAATCTTTACCACTCTCTGCAGGCGCTTGCGGTCCATAGCAGTAGTGCTGCCATACCAGACAGTGATGCAGCTGGTCAAGATGCTCTCAATGATGCAGCTGTAGAAGTTGCAAAGGATCCTAGGTGATATGCCAAACCTCCTCAGGAAGTACAGCTACTGTTGGGCCTTCTTGACCAGCTGTGTGGCGTTGTGTCTAAGTGAGGTCCTCACTGATGTGGATGCCCAGGTATTTGAAGCTGCTCACCCTCTCCACTTCGAGCCCCCGGATGAAAAGCGGCCGATGAGATCTCCTCTCCTTCCTCATGTCCACTATCATCTCCTTTGACTTGTCCATGTTGAGGCTGAGATTATTGTCCTTGCACCATGACACCAGACCGGCCACCTCCCTCCTATTCAGGCAGGTGACTGGGCTGTTCTTGGGAAGGGGGATGATGGTTTTGTTCTTAAAGCAGGTGGGAACGATGCTCTGGCTGAGGGAGAGGTTGAAGATGGAGGTGAGAACATCAGCCAGCTCCATCCCTGTGGGGTGCCAGTGTTTGTAACAATGCTGGCTGAAATCCTATTGCCAATCCTGACAGTCTGGGACCTGCCAGTCAGAAAGTCCAGGAGCGAGTCACAGAGCGTGGGGAGCACACCCAGTGTGGACAGTTTGTGGGTGAGTTTGTGGGGGATAACTGTGTTGAAGGGCGGAGCTGTAGCCAATGAAGAGTATCCTGATGTAGGAGTCTCCATTTTCCAGGTGAGAAAAGGAATAGTGGAGGGCAGC
>NW_018128147.1:762466-762627 GCF_001952655.1 Monopterus albus | reverse complement strand
CCCGTGTTCAGCAGTAGAATAGAAGCCATTCAGCTTCTCTCTGTACTGTGTCTTGGCCGCTGTGATGACTTTTCTCAGTCTGTACTTTGCAATTTTTAAATTGCACTGGTTAGTCGCCTGCAGCAATAAATACAGCATCTGGGTGCGCTGATGACATTATA
>NW_018128147.1:745970-754696 GCF_001952655.1 Monopterus albus | reverse complement strand
GTGAATCATGACTATTAGCTACAACAATACTGGACAAATACTCCCGCTTAGCTTCTTCCACAGTCCTCTGATAGTTGCGCCAACAGTCCTTCAAAATTTGCAGTGAAATTTGCAGTCCATCCTTCTTCCACCTTCTTTCAGCTTTGCGGCACTTCTGTCTGGCCGCACGAGTTCTAGTGCCAAGCCAGGGTTCCATCCTAATTTTAGGCCGCACGATTTTCATCGGGGCCACAGAGTCCAGTATAAGGCTGCAAGAGGATTGAAACCAAGCGCACAGCCCCTCTGTATCTCCAGCAGCCTTGTTAGTACACGCAATTGCCTGTTCAAACGCCGTGATAAACAGACCGGCAGTGGAAGGGCTCAGTACACGACGATGCCGAGCAGGCGCTGGCAGGGCACCAGCTGTACAAAACAGTTTCGCCTCAAAAACAATGGACAAATGGTCAGAAAAAGCATTCGTACAGATATTTAAATTAGTTACAGGCACACCATATGAAAGAACAAGGTCCAGCGTGTGTCCCCGCTCATGTGTAGGACCAGACACACACTTTATATATGTCACCATTTGGTTCAATCATATCAAGGCATAATGTTCATTTTCATTTTTATGCGGATGACATTCAGATCTATGTGCCGCTGATACTAGACGATTCTAATGCACTTACCCCACTGCATAATTGTATCTGTGACATTAAACTGTGGCTATCGCAGAATTTCCTACACTTAAATGAGAGTAAGACGGAGTACATCGTCTTTAGCCCTGATTCAGCTGCTGTTGTATCCAGTCTAGGTGTTTCAGTGTTAGCACCTTCATTCACTGATACCGTGAAAAATCTTGGAGTGATATTTGACAGTGGCTTCAATTTTGATAAGCAGATCAGATCCGTGGTTAAAACCAGCTTTTTTCACCTGAGACTCTTAACAAAGGTGAAGCCCTTCTTATTGCACGCAGACTTAGAAAAAGCTATCCATGCTTTCATCACCTCACGGCTGGACTACTGTAATGCCCTTATAAGTCAACTCTAAAAATCCATCTTTTTAGACAGGCCTTTGGTGCCTAACCCGTTCCAGTCTTAACCCGTCTTTTAATTCGTTGTTTTACGCAGATTGTGTCCTGATATGGAAGATTTTTACTCCTTCTGTTTTTAAAATTTGTGCTTTATTTTGTTTAGGTCTTCTTGTTTTAGTACTGTTTTTTATTAGCGTATACATGTTCTGTTGAGAAGCACTCTGTGCTCCTTTGGAGTTGTAAAGTGCTATATAAATAAACGTGCTCCTTTGGAGTTGTAAAGTGCTATATAAATAAACTTTTATTATTATTATTAACATTATGACCACATGCCTAATACTGTTTACATAGGAGTCCATGAGGCAGTTGGTTGGCACTCGTGTCACTCTGCAGCTCACTGTGTATCTTCTGTGAAACCATTTGCATCCACAGTTCTACTGTCAGGAAGAGCACAGACGTGTCTACAATTCAGTGAAACACTTATGTAAAAGGAGTGAAAACTGTGGTGGTGAGGACAAGTTAGAGAGAATTTTTTTAGACAAATTCAACAGCCTCACCGCTCTAGGTGTGATATCACCACTACAGCCCCTAACTCTTTCTCTTCATAGAGACCAATGTACAATATTTCTCATTTTCAACCATTTTCACAAAGATTCAAATACATTTTAACCATGACCATGCCTCCAGTTCACCATTTGTCCTTCTTTAGACACTGTTGGTAGGTACTAACCACTGCAGACCAAGAACACCCACCAAGACCTGCAGTGTGGGAGATGCTCTGACCCAGTCATCTCACCATTACAGTTTGGCCCTTGTCAAAGTCACTCACATTCTTGCACTTTCCCATTTTTCCTGCTTCCAACACATCAACTTTGAGGACTGAATGTTCACTTGTTGCCTAATG
Organism: Monopterus albus; assembly: GCF_001952655.1. Classification (NCBI taxonomy): domain Eukaryota; kingdom Metazoa; phylum Chordata; class Actinopteri; order Synbranchiformes; family Synbranchidae; genus Monopterus; species Monopterus albus. The sequence goes on along the minus strand of NW_018128147.1, from coordinate 752,783 downwards.
TACCCCAACACTGACAGGTGCCGCAGATAGCCAGTGTCATTCACTTCACCTGCCGGTGGTCATAATGTTATCATTGATCCATGATGTTTTTGTCGGTCCGACGCTACATGTTTGAATCAGTTTCACTACTTTGTGAATGTATGTGGCCATCTGTAATGCAAGGGGTTTGTTGGGGAAGATGCAGCGATCATCAGCTGGATTTACCAACCTTGGAGCTACTTGAAAGGGAGTGATGTTTAAAGCTAAGCTCAAAATATATTTCTTTTCTTTGATATATATGTAGTTTGGTGTTGTCTGTTTGTGTTTCTTTGTGCTTATTTTCATTTTGTTGTGCAGTGTATCGAGACATTTTCACATTGAGGCATCTTGAGATAATGCACTAAAAATAAACTTGAACCTTGAACAGGGCTCTAAATTCAGATTTGACACATTTTATTTTCAGTTTAGCTTTCACTATCACTACTCTTTGAGATTCTCATCTGAACTGCTTTATCAGTTGTGTTTTACTGATAAAATAATATAATATCACAAACGTGCTAATAAATTGTGATTGGAAGGCCAAAGTTATTTAAAGGACAATTGGATTTAGATTACAGGAAGTAACACAAGTGTCACTTTTTTGATATTTGTTTTATTTATAGAAAAGCAAATTGGATAAAGAAAGGTAGGGCTGTACCTAACAGTCGACTATTAGCTGTTCAGTGTGACTATTTGAACATTCATAATTTTATATATACAGTGGCAAGAAAAAGTATGTGAACCTTTTGGAATTTCATGGTTTTCTGCATTAATTTGTCATAAAATGTGATCTGATCTTCATCTAAGTCAAGAGTACTGATGAATATAATGCGCCTAATATAACAAAATTTTTTTTTGATCTTTCATGTCTTTATTAATGCAGAAAACCATGAAATTCTAAAAGGTTCGCATACTTTTTTCTTGCCACGGTATGTCTTTTATTGATTTTTAAATGCTCCTAAATATGATCCTGTCACTATTTTTCATTTACATACTGATGTTAGTGGTTGAAATCATCATTGAAATGCATGCCAGTTGATTTTCTGACAGTGTAGGCTACATGTATATTAAAAAAAGAATGAATAGTAGCACTGAAGAGCTGACTGACAGTCGACTGACAACTCCTTAGTCAGGTGCAGCCCTAAAAAGTTTAATCTCTTCTATAAACCTTCACACATTAGCTATGCGTTTGCATATTTCAAATCATGCACTTTTTGTACACAAGGTATTTTGTACACAAAAATAAAATACAGTATACAACAAAACCAAACAAACAAAAAACTGCTGTATTCCAAAATTGTATCTGTTTCATGATTGGACTTGTTCTGTTTTGCAGGACAATAGTGCCATGGAAAGTCTTCCGACAGTGCCTTCATGAATTGCATCCTATCAGTTCGGGCCTGGAGGCCATGGCCCTCAAATCTACCATTGATCTCACCTGCAATGACTATATTTCTGTGTTTGAGTTTGACATCTTCACACGCCTCTTCCAGGTCAGGTGAAATTAAACCAATTTTCAAATCATTGAATGAAATGATTTTGGCACACACAACACATGGCATTTTAATTTTGGTTCATTCTGTATTCTGGTACAACAGATTTTGGCATTTCTATGCAGTGCCTCTTGTCAGTTGTGTTCTTGTCAATACATGCTCTTTGTCTGGAATTCTTAACCAAAAATATGTTTAAGATGTTTTCTATACTGGATTATATTTTTGAGTCTTTTTTTGACATCCAACAACAAGCCAGGCATATACTGTCAGATTACTGCTACAGATGACACCGTTGAAAAAGTATGGTGCTATCATTACATGTGTTAACAAGGTCAAGACATCAAATGTCATGTCATTGATTTACAACAAAAGCATTAAATTACTTATAGTTTTATAATATGCAAAAGATGCATCCTCTTGCATTTATGCATTATATTTACTTAGCTTTTCCAATATAAATAAGTACTGAATAAGCTGTTTAATGGACAGAGAGAGTTTTAAAGGGCCTCCTGAAAAACAATAGCTTCAATAATGAGAATTTACCCAATGCCAGATATCTGAGGGGTGGATGAAAAAGGTGAGGTTCAAGGAACCTGTACTTAACCCTGTAAAGCCCAACATATCAAAAAAATAGCCAGAACATTCTAATTTTTTGGAACTGAGATGTTTATTAAACATCATGATTTGAAATTCAAGATTCACAATTTTTATTTGCCATATATGCATAGACAGACAGTCCAGACATATAGGATTAGAGGTGCCATATTATTTAGATTATTTCTATTTCTTTTGTATCACATTTGATACATGGGGCATTTTTGGTGATTTTTTTTTTTGCTCAGAAACCTCACGTATCAAATATGATACAAATGGTTTTATAGGGTTAATGTTTAATATGTTTTATGCATTACCTTAAACTGTAATACATGGATTCTAATGCATATAGATGTTGAACAGGTTCCTGAAATTATATACAGTAGATTAGACTATATCAAAGTCTTTAGGCCATGCTCCCAGAAATCCATCTATCCATTATCTGCCGCTTTATCCGGGGTTGTGTCACGAGAGCAGCAGGTTTAGCAAGGTGGTCCAGATGTCCCTCTGGGGCAGCTGTGGCTCAGGAGATAGAGTGGGAGGGTTGGTGGTTCGACTCCTGGCTCCTCCAGTCCACGTGTCCAAGCGTCACTGAACCCCAAATTGCTCCTGTGTGTCTGAGTGTGTGCACGAATGGGTGAATGGAAAATAGTGCTTCATTGCATAGAAAAGTGCTATATAAGACCATTTACCTCTACCCACCAGTGCTTTCTAGCTCCTCCTGGGGGACCCTGAGCAGTTCCCATTTTAGATAAGATACTGTATATAATCCTTCCAGCTTTTTCCGGGTACCTTGGGGCCTCCTGCCAGGAGGCATCCTAATCAGATGCCCAAACCTCTTCAACTGGCTCTTTTTGATGCAAAGGAACAGCAGCTCTACTCCTAGCTCCCACCACCTGTCCAAACTGCAAACCCCATCTCAAAGACTCAATCCAGCCACTCTGTGGAGAAAAGCTCGTGACAATAGGTAAGGGTTGGAGCATAGACTGATCAAAAGCTTTGCTTTCCGGCTCAGCTCCCTCCCACAACAGTCCGGTACAAAAGCCCATAATACTGCTGATGCTGTATCATTCCACTTGTCAATCTCATCAACACCCCAAGATACTTAAAAGCCTATGCTTGGGGCAGCAACTCATTCCCAACTTGAAGCGAGAATTCCAGCAGAGAACCATGCTCCTATATTGGAGGTGCTGATTCTCATCTCAACTGTTTCACACCCAGCTGTTAACTGCCGCAGTGATACTGGAGATCATGGTCTAATGCAGGGGTGCCCACACTTTTTCGCCTTGCAAGCTGCTTTTCAAATGACCAAGTCAAAATGATCGACCTACACTAAAAACACTCTACACGCGCTCGGGCATACACACGCATATTATATGTATGAATAAAACTACGAATAAGTCATAGTTTTATGAACAGTCTGAAAGTGCCGCTCCACATTTCCCTTCTTTGGAATAGTGATGGTAGATTGGTAGATCAAGCAAATGCACTTCAAATATTAACGTTGCGATAAAATAGTCCTCCTCCCATTCCGCATGGAATGTTTTGGGTACTTTTTCGGTTTCTTACTTGATTCGGCTCCCCTACTCATTTTATACCCTTTAGTAGACATTAATTCGAAGGCTGACAAGGTAGTTTGCTCACTGCAGTTTTGCAGTAGCTCGTGCGGTTGACTGTGCATGCTTGGTGACTCGTGTCAGAAAGACAAGCTCTCAGACTGGCTGCCCTGCATGTCAATTAAGTAGCAAATACCATAGGGAGGATGGATGATAGGCTATATATGAATGATTGTCACTTTCTGCTTTACCTGTTAGTGGTTGCCACAACGAATCGTCACACTGACCATTCGCATGTTAACATTGGGCACGTGTTTTACGCCGGATACATCAAATTTATTTTTGAATGGCACGCGATCTACCAACACTACCTTTGCGATCAGTCGACCAGTCGATCGCGATCTACCAGTCGATCGCGATCAACGTATTGGGCACCCCTGGTCTAATGGATCCAACAGAACTATATAATTTGCAAAAAGCAGAGAAGTAGTCCTGAGATCCCCAAACTGGACCCCCCAGCTGTGCCTTGAAATCCTATCCATGAAAACATGATCTGAAACAAGGGGCAAACCTAGCAGAGGCCAGCACCTACTGGGAATGTGCTTGACTTAAAAAATACAGACACAACTCTCACTCCACTTATACAAGGACTAGATAAGTTGCAACAATGGCCCAGTTACCTTACACTCACCGACAAGGCTTCCCCAGGCACCCAGTCATAGACCTTCTCCAAGTTCAAAAAACACATGTAGACTAGATGGGCAAATGCCAATGGCCCCACTAGTCTCGCAAGAGTTGGTCCACTGTTCCATGGCCAGGCTGGAATCTACATTGTCTCTCCTGAATCTGAGGTCAAAGCCTCCTTAGTGGCATCTTGGCATAGGCTTTCCTGGGGAGGCTGAGCAGTGTGATATCTCGATAATTGGTACATACGTTCCAATCTCTTTTTTAAATATGGACACTATCAGCCCTATCTGCCAGTCCACAGGCATGGTCCCCATTCTATATGCAACATTGAAGAGGCATGCTAACATGGATACAGCCCTACAGTATCCAGAGCCTTTGGTGTTTCAGGGTGAATCTCACTCACACCCAGCACCTTGCCGCTGAGTACCTTCTCAACTACCGCAGAGAACCTCTGCCAAAGATATGAGAAAGTCTTCCCCCAGGACTTCAGACTGGTTGGGTTTAGGAGTCCCTCAGAGTGCTCCTTTCCATCATCTGATGACATCCCCAGTCCAAGTCATCAGTTCTGACTTGCCAGTACCTGGTACTGTATGTGGCGGTCTTTGAAATAAGCTGTAAAATATAGATATAAAAGATTGGGCTACAGGAAGACTGCTCTGTATTAAACTGTATTTGTCTAGTACTGTGGTATTCTATAAAAAGAAATGAATACCTTTATGGACCAGGACTCCACCCATATCAGCATTGTTTATTTTAAACAGTAGAATGCATAGTGCATGATAGATGCAGCCTGACAATAAAGGTGGCTTGTTGCATCACCTGCATTCGATTTTAACCTCACTTCAAAATATACACTGACTGACAGTAGGACAAAGTAGCACCTGGAAGATTAAAATGTTTAATACAGTAGGTTAACAGCACAGGAAAGAAAGAAATATAGATTTTTTTTCTCTTCTTTGTTCATTTTTATTTTCTGAGTTTAAGGTTTTCTGTGGCTTCAGTTCCCTACTGTTGACAGATTAGTGGTCCATATGGCTTCAAGATGGTGTGTGGGCACTATTTTGCTTTGTACATGCCTACTCTGAGCATGTAAAATGAGAGTGCATGGTCTGTTATAGCAAATATAGTCATGGGTAGGAGTTGCCATTGATAGGCTGCTTCCTGGGAAACTGCTTCCTGTGTCCTGTGTGTCAGTCAAGGCACTTCCATGTGGTCAACCTGATGCCCCTGGGCTGTTTGACTGGGGGTTGAGAATCCAGATGGGGAGGCAAGGGAGGGATCAGTAGGCCCACATGAAGGTAAGAATGACTGAGTAAACAAGGGAGGAAAATGTACCAAACTTGGTGACAAATCATGGTGATGATATAATCCTCTCAGGATAAATCTGGTCAAATGTTGTAGGGTGAGTCGGGCCTTATAGTGAATACTTCAGCTAAAGGTCAAAGTGTTTGTCATATGCACAGTTAGGAAACATGTTTCCCTGTACAATGAAATTACTTTGCTGTCCACATGAACGCCACACAGTACAAGTGAAATATAAAGTCGATGAGCAATAACACAAATCTAAATAGGCAGTGAAATCACAAATCTAAGGCACTTTAAAGCAGCAAGTGAAGGAAGCAAATAAAAATACAACAAGAACACAATATAATGCAGAGGGAATATATCCTACGTGGGAGCCGTGGAGTGCAAATACTCAGCAGTGAGTGTGCAATTATGCATGTGCAAAATGAGTATGTGAACAGTACAGATGGAATTACATGAGGTAGATCCTGAGTCTGCTGTTTAGGAGTCTGGTGGCAGAGGGAAAGAAAGAGTTTTTCAGTCTAGAGGTCCTGCATTTCACACCTCTGAGCCTCCGACCAGAGGGTAGGGGTATAAACAGTGTCCTATAACTGATTGTCTTTATTTTATTTTTTTGTCATTATGCATGTGTTGTAGGAAATTTGGCCTCTGCTGCTTTTATAAACATTTATGAAATGATCAAATCTATGTAACACAGCTGTGTGATTTGACTGTGAACAACAGAATGAGAAAACTGTTTTACTTGTGTTCCAGTCTGTGTCTATAGTTAGCATTTTCCATTTGGCCATCTCCTGCCTCTGTGGGCCAGGCCACTATTCACTTTACAGCTCAAATCAAGAAACTCGGAGTGGTTGGGGCTTGCTCCATTGCTTTTTTAGCCCAAAGCCCAGTAATTCCAGTATACCATGAGGTATTTTTTCTTCTTCTTCTGCCAAATCAGCTACACAGTGAGGACAACAGACCAGTGTCCTTGGTGAGCTCCAGATAACAGGCAGAATGGAGGTGAATGCTGTGGCAGTTGGAACCAACTGACAAAACCACTGAAGCCATCAAATACAATGCCCCCTATGACTCTTAATTTAGGGTTCTGATGTAAACACTTTCTCTTTCAATACCAGTGGGGTTTTTTTTTTTTTTTTTGTCCCATAAGGTTTTTTAAA
>NW_018128147.1:744159-745821 GCF_001952655.1 Monopterus albus | reverse complement strand
ACTCCAACAGCAATTAGTAGTGAGCTAGTTCTCTTCACCATTAAATATTTTTGCATCTGTGTAAGTATCTCCTGCAGAAAACCTCAAACCAGCTGTAAACAAAGTCAAATACAACTGACTGCAGTTCACAGGCTGATTCCCAAACTCCTAATTGCCAAGCTGGTTAGATATCAGAAAACCCAGTTTTTGTGTCCTCTCTCAATCAATCAAGTATTGAAAAATACTTTTCTACATTTTAATTTATTGGTGTTAATGTTAACAGAACTTGAGGTTTTGGTAAATGGGTTTACTTTTTATGCTATGAAACTGCTTTGAGCATAGAATTTAGATTCAGCCAAGTCAACATTACTGTTTATTACTTACTTGTGGCAGAAGCACTGACTCAACATGGCTTTATGCTGACAATATAAAAGTATTTTACAATGCATAATAATCTGTTTAGTTAAAACTACATTGGGTGGTGTTTTTCAGCCATGGGGATCAATTCTAAGAAACTGGAATTTCCTGGCAGTGACACATCCTGGCTACATGGCCTTCCTTACCTATGATGAAGTCAAGGCCCGACTACACAAATACATCAACAAGCCCGGCAGGTATGTGCATTTTAGCACCTAAAAACTTGGTAAATATCATTCATATATGTTGCTATATATATGATGTATTGTGAAGACAAGAGACCATACGTTTTTGAGCCTTTACATTCATGTTTGAGTGGACTATAATAACCCCCTGCTGCCTCTTTGAGAAGCCCAAAGGTCAAAATTTTTCACCTACAGCTTCCCTGTTGTTATCAGTGTGCTGACGCATAGCCAGATCTGAAAGTTAATGTGCTGTTTCAGGATTCAGTATTTATGAATTTAACCACTGATCCCCTCATGTTCATGAATATTTACAGAGTTGACTACCATAGCAAACAGACTTCAATCTCAGGCTCTAAGGCAACAGATACTGTATGTCAGTAATACACAATTAAATGTGCCAAAGAATGGGAGAGCATTCATATGGAAGCTCAGTATTCAAGTTAAATGATGTTTACCCATTATTTGGCCCCAAAGAGGGGGTGTCAGGCCATGCCATCATAAACCTATCCCTATCCCAACCTACCCTTAACACAAAGCATCCCTGAATCCATTCATCACCCAGGCAATTCCATTATATTATACATTAACAATATATGTAAGGTTTCTGAAATAGTCAAAGTGGTTTTGTTTGCTGATGATACTACGATTTGGGCATCTGATGAAAACCTACAGCAACTCGTGGGAAGGGTTTCAGAGGAATTTGTGAAGATAAAGAAATGGTGCGATAGCAACTTACTATCTTTGAATTTGGAGAAAACTAAATATATGGTATTTGGGAATCGTAGACCACATAATGAACTTCAATTGAAAATTGGGGGCGCTAACATAGAACGAGTATATGAAATCAAATTTCTGGGTGTCATGGTTGATGATAGATTCTCCTGGAAATCTCATATCAGATATGTTCAGCATAAAATAGCTAAAAATATATCGATATTGGCAAGGGTTAGATACAGTATATGCTGGACGTAAAAGCACTTCGCATTTTGTATTCTGCATTGATATTACCATATTTGGAGTATGGCGTTGAAAACTGGGGAAACACTTACAAAAGTTCACTTCAACCATTGTACATATTACA
>NW_018128147.1:734616-740239 GCF_001952655.1 Monopterus albus | reverse complement strand
GTCCCCTTTGAGAGCCATGTCTGCTCAGCTGTCCAACCACTGACACTGTTCTACCAAGACTGTCTAACAAAAAAAGACTATTAACAATTCCACTGAGTCTGTAGCTGCATTATCACCAATACCAACACCAGTTCTGTGTGGGTGTAGGAGTGAAGGCAAGTCTACGTGGGCACCTTCTCACTAAGCAGTGATTTGTTGAGTTGGACCCACGACACCGAGAAGGCTCATCAGTGTGTTCCAGCATCCCAGAACCACCCCCTCTTTGCCTGCACCCACACACCCAACACAATCCTTTGTCTACTCAGGCTATCTGATACCAAACAGTCACTAGCACTATCACACACTATAACTGCTGTTCTAGCCACTAAGCATTTAAACTAACTCACCAAACAATTCAGCTCGAACACCAGATAACTAGTCAGACTTCTGCTTCCTTTTATATTGCATCAGAAACCACCCTGTATTAGTATTCATTCCAACAAACAGTCAAATGTCTACTATGCCCTCATGTTAGCTTGCTTATGCTAACACCAGGAAGTAGGCCTCAAGCTTGCTGCATGTATCAAACACTTTCACTAAGCCTGTCCTCCTACACTAGTTTACTTCATCTTAACAGGCATAATCCTCACAATGTGTTGCCATTTATAAATCACTTACCTATTTTTATCCCTTTCACACACCTTTCTTCTGCTCCAGAGCTGCTCACCAAATCTTGCTGTACTATCAGCTAGGTTCCTTATTACCTGTCTTAGACTCCACCTATTTATACCCATCTCACCTAGCAGAGAGACAGCTGACTTGGCTACAGATCCCCTACATCCAACCTCCATGGGGTGGACTTTAACTTTCCAGCCACACTCCTCTGCCTCCATGGCTAATTCTATGTATTTCAGTTTCTGCCTGTCATAAGCTGTATCTACAGCATCCTCCCAGGGAACTGTAAACTCCACAAAATACACAGTCCACAACAAGATCTGGTCTGAGATTAGTGCTGACTATCTCCTCAGGAACTATGAACCAATTCCCCAAATCTAATTTCATTTGCCAGTCTCTCCCTGCCTTTAGCTGGCCTGTATCCTGCCTGTTCAAAATGACTTACTTCCTGCCCTTTTCATCCTCACAAACAAAATCCCCTCTTGCTTCTTCTTCTCCTCCACTGAGTTGACCTCTAAGCACCTACTTTCAGTAGCTGCTGCTAAACATTTCAACACTTGATTATGTCTCCAGCTGTATCATCCTTGAGCCAGGCTTGTTTTACACCCTGAGAGGATGAGCCAAAGTGCGGCTACACCTGAACCAAGGGACATGTCATTCAAATAAATATAAACATGCTTTGCTGTCACCCTTCTGAGCCACAGCCTGCACAGCCTTCACAAAGCTCTTTATTGCTGCAGTATATATTCATATACTGTATATCTTTGTTTCAAAGACTATGATAGCATCACACTGTAAATGATCCATAAACACAGAGCATGGATCAGTTTCAGTGAAGGAAATCTAGCTCATCTGGATCAGTTGAAACTGTGGATTTATGAAAAAAGAGATCTTCAGAAAGAGGGCCCTCTGCTGTGTAAAAGTGCAATAAATAACTCCAGAGTTTACCCACCTTTGTGGCAGGAAACATTCCCTGTAATATAAATTACATGCTGATAGTATCAGATACTGTATTGGAGAAAAAAACATGCACATCATGAACCTCACTTTCACCTGGGAAATTCAAAACTCACTGCCTCACAGCATCCTCAGAAAATAACAGACACCGTGTGCTGCAGAAAGACAATATGTGAGCATTTCGTGAGTGTAGCAGTAGTACCATAATTTCTGGACTATAAGCCGCTACTTTTTTCGCTTCATGCACACACCCTCATCATGGAAAACACACAACAAAATGCATATGATGCAGCTTTCAAGTTAAAGGCGATCAATCTGGCTGTTGAAATATCTCATGTTACAACGTGGACACCTGCGGCAATGTACAAACAGTTTTTTGTTTTAAATTTAGTGGGTGCGGCTTATATTCAGGTGCACTCAATAGTCCGGAAATTACGGTATATACATTAGTTTCCAAAACAAATGATAAGTTGAGTTTGGGGTTGTGCCAATCTTAAAGGTTTTTCCCCCTCCACTTGGCAAAGTCCTGGCAGGGTGGAACAAAGTATCTTAAGAAAATGCCCATAGGGTCCGGCTGCAGCATGCAGATTGCCTAAAGTTAGGCCCCCACACATTATGTCACTCAAGTCACACCCTCCATGTAACTTCACTCAAGTTACACCCCTATGGACCAACTACAGGATGAGATGTCACTCCAAAAACAGAAGTAGGAAGAATACGTTGGCAACGGTTAGCTCCTTAGCATGTCAGCAGGGTCCGAAACTAACATCCGCCAGGTGCCAAATGCAGGTCAGTTTTCCATTGGGAAAGTAAATCTCTACCCGCCACATTGGTGGGTAAATGTTTGTAACAAACCTGTATTCTGTGAAGACCCAACCCTACTCTGCCTCTGACTGGCTTTCTGAGCCACGTGTAAAAATACGTGTTAGGTCACGGTTACACGCCTGAAATGCTTTTGGTGTAGCCATGGTGTGACACTTATTGTCTAAGTCTGTCCAACCAGTCATCTGACCATAACCATAGCCATGAGGCAGAGTAGTGCTGGGTGCAAGTTGGGCGTGTGTGTGTGTGTGTGTGTGTGTGCATGCACCACTCCTGTCTGTGTTATGGACCATGCACAGAAGCAGGTGATTGTGGTAGAAAGCAAGGAGTCTCAGGGCTCAGGAGACACTTTAATCTCGTTCAGATGATATGCATCTGTGGTCTGTGGCTTGGTGACTGCTAAGTGACTTGAATGGTAAACCTGTTATACATTCTACCGTGTAACTTAAGTAAAAATGTTGATGTCATGGTCCTCCAGGCTAAGGAGACAATGGTAGCTAACAGCTAACCTATTCTTCCTTCTTCTGGTTTTGGTGGTGTTTTTGGTCCATAGGGGTGTAACTTGACTGACGTATCACGGAGGGATTGATGTGAGTGGAGGGGCGTGACTTTTAGAGATTTTCAATCTGAAGTTCAGGAGCAGGGCACACCCAAAGCACACACCCCTTTTTCTCCCAGTCATATTTAAACCACCAAGAAAGACTCAGTTCTGCTTCCGCTTTTTGTAACCCGCCCTACCTTCTTCTTTTTTCTGCATCTTTCTATCCTCTCTCCTAAAGCGCAGTTCATAACCAAGTCTACACCAAGCACGCTGAGGGCAGACCCTAGCTAGTGAAGAGTCACATAACATGGGGGAGCCCAACTTGAGGCAGTGTGCACGTTGCAGACTCGAAAATGCCTGTAACAACAGTGCTAATGTATTGGAAGCAGCTTGTACAGCCCCGAGCTGAGCCATGTATGCCCTGTGATTAGCTGGTCTTGTCTAATGGCATGGTAAACCAGAGCAGATAATGACAACAGTGGAAATCTGTGTGTGTGTGTTTCTGTATGTCTGAGTGTATGTGTGGGAGGGTCTAGTGAGTTTCCGTGTATGCAAATGTTTAGGGTGCTGATCCTTGAGTGACTCATGCAAATGCCATTGCTGTGAACCTCTTGTAAATTTATACTCCCTGCAAAGCTCTTAGATCCTCTGACCAGTTGCTTCTGGTTATTCCAAAGTCTAGATTTAAACTCAAAGGGGATAGTGCTTTTGTTGTCGTGGGTGCCAAACTGGGGAACGGTTTACCCTTTAACGTTCAAGCCTCACCAACGCTGGAACTGTTTAAATCCCACCAAAAAACTATTCTTTTTTTTCTCTGGCTTTTAAACCCTGCTAGCTATGTTCTCTCTTTCTATTCCTGTTTCTTTATTCTTCTTTTTCTAATGGTTTTAATTGTTTTATTTTTGATTGTTTAACTGTTATTTTATTGACGGATGTACAGCACTTGGGTAACTCCTGTTGTGCTTCTAAATAAATTTGATTGATCGATTCAGTTGGGAGAATTTGCAAATTGCTTTGTTATTCGCTGTAAAATCATTAAGTAGACAAAATAAAAAGGTCATTTCACCATTCAGCTGAGGCCAAAAATCCAACTAGAACTGATGAAACTTAAGGAGCTTCTGGGGGCTTCCCCTCTGGGCGCTCACCCAGGGTGCTGCCCTCTACAACACAGTTTGAGAAATAAATGCAAATATCATGTTTATTGCATGGTAAAAAAATATAACTAATTTGACCAATATCAGAGACAAAGCCCCAGAAAAAGGTGTTTGTCAGTTTTTCATTTTCATTCATTTTGACTCAAACTCCTGCTTTTTTTGTAATTTTGGAGTCCCGTGCCTGATGGAAGGAGTAGCATACCACAATCAGAGTGAAGTCTGTCTATATGGTTGCTAGCATATAATATCTTGATTGACATAAAGAACAGTGATGAACACTCACATACTGTATACTACTGTATGTTGTGCATCTGAGGTTTTGTTGCTTTTATTATGTATATATCAGATTTTTTATTTTTTCATCAGTACAGAAGTACCAGTGTTATTTATATGCTAGGTAAAAACAGTGTAACAGTTTTATATTAGTGGCAATGAGAGACTGCACAGGTGTATTTAGAAGCAGATGACATTATTATCATTGTATTATGTTCTTTATTATGGTAAATCTATAAAGCTTATAATAAAAATTAAAAAACAAACTGTTCTAAGCAATAAAATGCATCCCCCTGTTAGCATTATATGAGATGTACTTTTCATACATGTCAAATACAAGATTCATTTTGTTAGATTTATCAGCTTGACGGGCATCTTTCCCTTAGACAACAAACATTTGGAAAAACAATGACATGTGGGATCATCAGGTTTTTATAGTATTTTTCAGTATTATGTGTTTTTGTTTTCCTACTGAGCTACTCTGTGTATTTGTGTAAAGACCAGTTAAGGGAAAGTTACTGCAAACTAGTTCAGGTGAAGCACGTCATGTCATTACAGGTAAACTCAATGTCCTTTACATTAAAATACATACAACAAGTAACATGTACAGAAGACTGCAATGAATGTTATCTAGGAAAATCCAGGCGAGTGCAACAACAAAACACATTAGACAAAAACAAGGAATATACATGTACATAAGAATGTGGTGTAGTAGTAAAAATGTTTAACCTATAAATACTAAATAAAATATGTGGAATTGGTTGGCAATTTTCAAATGTAGCTGGTTAGTCATTGTTTTGTGATGATGGTTATTTTCTCATCCGAGAGATTTGGTGTCCTGTGATGTGTGAAATTACTGGTGCAGAAAATGTTGTTCTTCTGGAAACATGAAGTACTGATAGTTTTATGCTTTAAAGATGTTGCATATGTACATCGTGGTCATTAGCATCTATAAACATCAGAGTTGGTCTCCTGTGTGTGTGTGTGTGTGTGTCTTTATATACTTGTGCGAACCAACCCCTGATGGAACACCTTTCTTGTGTGGACATTTCTTCTTGTGTAGACCTTTTGGGTGGTCCACACAAGGAAAATGCTAGGATAGGCTCCTTTCATCCTAAAGAATGATCTGTCTAAGTTACAGAAGATGTCCACATACAGAGAGTAAAGTCAGAAAAATGTGTGTCAGCTTGTGCTCTTGTGCCTTCATGCTCTGATTAAATAC
>NW_018128147.1:733832-734084 GCF_001952655.1 Monopterus albus | reverse complement strand
CTTGTCCTTTCAGGAGGACTGGGCCATAGATGACTCTGTCAGAATCCATTCCTGACCTGGAAAGTGAATATATCCCATCATCTGGGATAGCCCTAGCCATGTGTCTTCCATCAACATCAAAGAAGTGTCGCCAAACATTTGAGCAACTTCGTAGGAAGGGAAATTATTATCATAACATTGAGGTGTTGCAGAAGGGTGAGGGCGAGATAGTAACCTATAGACAGCCATCAAAACATGCAAATGCAGAAGATT
>NW_018128147.1:731592-732616 GCF_001952655.1 Monopterus albus | reverse complement strand
AGGAAAAGTAGGTGTATTCTCTAGATGTAGGATTACTCATTCTCCAGCTATCACCAAGTCCATAATGCTCCATATATTGTTTTATTATTTCAGTGGAGTGCCAATTTCTTATATTGCTGGTGATACTTTTCAACCAAAGACGGCAAGGTGAGGCAGCAAAATTGCCTCTGTTGACCTATAGGAACAGAACCAAAGAAGAACCAAATGAGGACATTATGCAGTGCCTTTCAAAACTGGAACAAGATTTGAGTCATGAGTTTACCAGGTTGGTGATAAGAGGGAAGAGAGGCCATAAAGTACCTGTTCTGCTTACCAGCGAGATGACAAAATCACTTGATTTCCTCATTGAGCAAAGGGGTGAGGACAATGGCATTTTGGGTAGTAATGAGTACGTCTTTGCAAGACAGCATTCGGATTCTCATCTCCGAGGTTCAGACTGTTTGAGGAAATATGCAGCCACAAGTGGGGCAAGGAAACACTCACGTCAACCCAACTGAGGAAACATGTGGCTACATTTAGTCAGATAATGAACCTGAAAGAAAATGAGTTGGATCAGCTTGCCAAATTTATGGGACATGATATTTGTGTTCATCGTGAATACTGTCACCTAACGAGAACACACTTCAGCTTGCAAAGATGAGCAAGCTGTTCATGGCAATCAAGCGTGGAACTGAGGTCTACAAAGGCAAATCTCTTGATGAGATTGATTTCTACTTGCCACTTTAGTATGTGAAATAAGATAAGTTCACAAAATGTTTTTATCAAAACAGGTGGTTTGTCTTCTGAAGTTAGAGCTGTACAGAAGTCTCAAGTCAGTCAAAGTGACACAGAAGTCTTCAATGAGAAGTCTTTGGAACCAGCTCAAGACTCCTGTGGTATGAAGCCGTCAGAGCTGTTACCTTGAATATCAGCTTTCTTTCCCGTCTATAAATGACAGAAAGTAACTAAAAATGTCCATCCTGGTTACTTCTTCTCTTTAAGGGTCCTCCAAACGCAAGAGGTCAAAGATGGCATCTGAATCATC
>NW_018128147.1:716463-730766 GCF_001952655.1 Monopterus albus | reverse complement strand
ATATACCATTTTTATAATACATTTTTTAATAGATGTAAATACAATCAAATTTAAATACACTTTACATTGGCAAAATTAAAAACCACAGGCTTCCATCTCTGGGTTAACCAGGAAAGTAAGATAGGACAGTTATGAAAGATCTGCTAAAATCTGGTGATATAACATGCATTGTTTTGGTGCTTTGTGACAGAAGGTCCAGTTCACCAAATCTGCTTTGCAACAGGCTCCAGTCCTCATACGTATAGAAGAAAAAGATTTTTTTTTTCTTTCGAGTTTTCTGAATTCTGAAGTGACATTTTGATTCTCTATTGCCACCTCATGATAGATTTTTGTTTTGCACCATTGTAGCTATAGTAGAAGTGGTGGCCCTCACAAAGAAGTCACAGAACGTGGGCCACACAAAGGCATAAAGACATGTATGTGTGTGTGTGTAAATATATATAATTCTTACACAACTTTATATGACTAACATTCAATTAAGTATTTAAACTGTCTATTTTCAGGCTATTTACAACACACCCGGGAGCCTGACATTCAGAAAGTGCTGTATTGCTTTAATATCATTACTAAAAGTTGTCAAGATGTTTGTTACTGTATATGCTTTGCCTTGTTTTGCGGCTTGTGTGTGAACCATGCATATCTGTCCATTTCTCTGTCTAACAGTTACATCTTCAGACTGAGTTGTACACGCCTGGGCCAGTGGGCCATTGGTTATGTGACCAGTGATGGAAACATACTGCAAACCATTCCCCACAACAAACCACTGTTCCAGGCCCTCATCGATGGCTACAGGGAGGGCTTGTATGTATTCTACCACACACTAACTCCGACTCTCTCCCTTTCTAGCTCACTTTCCGTACAGAATGTTGTGCTAAACGTTCCGGTGTGAACGAGCTGTATACACATGAGAAATAATCAGCAGCGTCTTGGTCAATCACATTAGATTGGCATAGCCTCAGAACATGATGGAACTCCTCTGAAAGCCACTTCCTAGATGAAACAAAGTACTTTTTGTCTCAGCTAGGCAAGAGGATGTCTTTGCACGTGAAGGTTGCAAGTCCATCTATTTCAGTCATACGTAATAATCTGACAGGCTAACTTCGATTTAGTGCACACAGCATTGTTCTTCCCCCAGCTGTGGTTGTTCAAAAAGTCCACTGTAGCCGGATGTCATTTCAAATGTCATTGTGGTTATACCCAGGCTTGTAAACACTGGATTTATCTGCAGAAATGGCTTTAAGAGTAAGTATTTCTGCTCAGTTTTTGCCATATTTTATTTTTTTCATGCAGAAAGAGATATTACTAATTCTAAGTGATTACTGAGGCTCACAGTGACTTTTATTATTTAACATCTGCTCGTAACTGATATTTTGTGGCAGTCATGAATCAGGATGATTTAAAGTTAATTGAAGCTTTTAAAGTAGAACTATTATTATAAATACTCCTGTTACTACTTATAGTTAAACTAGTATACACTCATCAGCCACTACATTATATTCAGAGGTGTTTCTTCTTGTCCTCCCCAGTTACATAGATGAGAAGGTCAGAATTTTAGGAACACCTCTGAATATTATGTGGTCCAGTACAACACCTCAAACTATGACCTCAGTAATAAACATATAATTGAATGTATGCATTTATGAAAGTGTCACTAAAAACTGAAATATTTTGAGTTTAATAAACACAAGTGTTAAGGTGGAAGTGTGTTGTGGAAAAAATATCTTTTAAAGCTCAGTGGTGTACTTAAAGGGTGCTATTATAAAAACTGCCACCACAAAGTGTTGCAATGAATTGCATAAAATTGTATATGTGTACCTAATAAAGTGGCCAGTGAGTGTAATAAATTTTTTTCATCATTTTTATAGGTTAGTGTATCTGCACATTCATATGTCTAGAATGTCATATATAACGTATAATAATCACAACCCTTTAGTGCAGTTAATGAAATACATACTTGACATCATACCAGAGAGCTGGACGAACAAAATGTGACTTTTATGAGCAAATATCTTGCTGTGTATTTGTAACTGTTTGCTTGTTTTTTCCTCATTTGCAGCTACCTGTTCCCTGATGGTCGCAGTTACAACCCTGACCTCACTGGTTTATGTGAGCCAATGCCTCATGATCACATCAAAGTGACACAAGTACGTTTATGTGTTTCTGAAAACACTGTCATGGAATTTCTTAGCCTCACATAGGCAGAAGCTCAGTCTTCTTTATGACATTTAAGTGTGGAAAATGTTCACTGAGAACTGATCAGAGCTGATCAAATATGTGTCAGAGCACAAAATATACGCTTTATAAAAATGGCATGACTCACAGCCTCTCCAAACTCCCAGACCTTGAGAACAACTATTAAAAGAATAAATTCTGAAATGAAGCAGTTGCTGAGCTTTTTGCTAAGCTACAACCAATCAGGTGTATTGTTTACTGTATAGTGATGACTTATGTTTCACAGCCTGCTTTTAATGATGTCTGACTTAAGCAAATTTTTTTTGGCTTAAACCAATGATAGTGTGTGAAGAGAAAATTATATGCTGATGTTTTGTCGCTGGCAACGCTTGATATGATGATATTTTGAGAAAGAAACCACTTTCCTCCATTCTAACCACTGCAATACAGCATCTGTTCTCATTGCACGATTAACCCTCTACTTGTTTGTATGAATTAGCCATTGGGCATCAGTTGGGAACAAAGATCCAGCAGCAGTTCAATGGAACCCTGGCACCAGCACTGCACTCACTTAGACTTCTGGACCAGGGTATGACGTACCTGCATGTTCTGACCTGTTTCAGTCGGAGCATGTAAGTGCTTGTGTGCATATTTGACAAGAGCTCAGTAATGATGTAGGCTGGTTCTGCACATAACTGTAAGTGCACTGCTCAGTTTCATTGCATTTCACATCTTATCCTGACACTGAAAAGTCTGCTGAGGTCTTGAATGAAGTCTTATATGTGTGTGTGTGTGTGTGTGTGTGTGTGTGTGTGTGTGTGTGTGTGTGTGTGTGTGTGTGTGTGTGGAGAAAGACAGAGATAATTTAAGGTGAAGTAGTGATGTGAAGTCTTTGACACTATCATGGAGTTAGACATCGGTGGGAAGCTTATACTTGATGTGTCTGTAGGTTTTTGTGTGTGGTCTCATGCATAGTTTAGTCCAAGCATTGATGACTAACAGCAGTTTGCTCTTCCTGAACAGGAGCAGTATGAGCTGTACTGTGAAATGGGCTCCACCTTCCAGCTTTGTAAGATCTGTGCTGAGAATGACAAAGACATCAAGATCGAACCTTGCGGTCACCTTATGTGTACTTCCTGTCTTACGGCCTGGCAGGTAATGTAATGAACATTTGTGCATATACTCACTTCAAGATGCAATTTTTGAACAGAGGGGTACATCTGTGGTGTTGGTCGATTGCTGTTCTCAGCATATATGTGCAGGTAGATGGGGTTTTGGGGGTTAATGCCAGAATATGTAGACTACATTTTCATCATCAGAGTACATCTGTCTCTCTATCCAGCTTGGCAGAAAAACACCAAAACCTCACATGCAACATTTGCAAGCCTTATTTTTTAAATTTTATGCAGGAATTAATCTCATGTGAAAACTAATAAGCATTTGCATATAAGTTGTTAAAGACCACTGAAGAACAGAAGATGCTTGCGGCCTCCAGTGCAAGATGCATGGTAAAAACCCTGCCTCCCTCACTTCCTCCCTGTGTCCTTGTATCTGTCCTAATCAAATTTCCACATATCAATCAGTAACGGAAGAGTGTGCACACATT
Organism: Monopterus albus; assembly: GCF_001952655.1. Classification (NCBI taxonomy): domain Eukaryota; kingdom Metazoa; phylum Chordata; class Actinopteri; order Synbranchiformes; family Synbranchidae; genus Monopterus; species Monopterus albus. The sequence goes on along the minus strand of NW_018128147.1, from coordinate 726,988 downwards.
GTATTCCAGTGTTTCTGCGTGTGTTTCTCTGCTTCCTGCTCTGCTGTTTTTTTTCCCAACGCTCATCCCCACAGCGCACCGCCCTGCACCGCTGTGTTCATTATGTTTGCGCGCACATTTGTGAATCAGAAGCTGTGCCAGCTTTTTATTTTTGTGTTTATAATTAACTCCACCTAATGTGTCCTCTCCTCCCGCTCCATCTCTTGTCTTTTATGCCTTCCTCCTTTGCATGGGACTGTGTTGCAGTCGCAGAGAGATGTTTCTCCGGACATGTACAAATTCTGCACTGATCCTGATGTTATTGATCTCACACACACACACACACACTCACTCTGCACACCTGGGCACAACGCACTAGCTCACATATTAGACCTCATTTAATGACATTTTGAATCTTCTAACTGGTGTTGAATATGTGTGAAATTGTTCAGTCACCTTGAAATTGCTTGTCATTCTCTTTTTCACTTTTTTCAGTTAGAGAAACAGCAAAGCTTACATTAATTAGATTTTTGTGTGACGTGTATTATAGTAACATTTTTACATAATCAAAGCATCTCAGCACTGGTTTTTAAACATTGACAGTCCTAAATGTTTGACAGTGGAGTTTTTGCGTGGGAGGACATGGAAAATGATTCATTCAGAGGTGAGTGCAGGTTTTATGCTTGAATGTCAGTGCACTTTCTCAGTCAGTCAGCACTATAATAGTTTCCACCTATAACGAGCCCCTCATTTGCAGTTGGTGTCTAAAGAAGCAAGAATTAGACATATTTCATACCATTTAAATGTATTCATATTAAGGGTTTTTATAGTTAGGTAATCAAAGTGTCTTTTGATGAAAATACGAAAGTCTTCCCAGCAGCCTCTGTGATACCACAGTCAGGTGGTTCTCACAGGGCATCATCTTCAGTGGCATTTTTGAAGACTTTTTGGTAATTAGATATTGCACAAACCCTGAAATAAACTAAATGTAAAATTGAAATGATACCAAAATGATGTGGGTTATCTGTCCCCGTATAAATGGTCACAGTTATCACAGCAGCGAAACAATGAATCGTTACAGGGGCTTCTCAAAGGCTCCACTGCCGAACATCTAGTAGGTGTCTGAAAGCCAGATTATTTGTTTATGCAAGAATATCAAACTATAATACATGTACTGTAATATAAAAATAGTAATAATAAAATGAATGCAAGGTTTGCTGTTTTTCTCTAGCTTTGGTCTGTGGTCCGCAAGTTCTCATCACTGAGCAGCCTTTTGGAGCACACTCTAGCATTTTGGTTTGCTGTTTTGTTTCATGGCTACAAAGCTGGAAGGCTTTTTCTTTGGTAGGTTTACTCTCAGCATAGCCATAGGTTTAGTAAATGAGCACAGTCTTTCCAGAGCTCTGCAAACAGAAGGATTCAGCAGCAGCCACATTAACAGTGTTTGTCTATCATACTTCCTGTTATGACAGTGTGACCCCACCTCCTCCAAAACCTCAGTCAATGATTCAGTGACATATGTCAGTGTGTTTATATATATATATACGTATATTTACATGTATATGTGTGTGTGGGTGTGTACTTCAGTAATGAAGTATTTTTCTCGTATTAGAGAAATTATGAGTCAGAGAGAGAGGGAACCCTCCTACTCTGTGACAGTGAGTAACTGGTCTGTTCAGGTCACTGACTCAGTAGAGGTTCCCTGACTTTCCTCTTACTCTGTAAATTAGTCAGCTGGGATGGAACAAACATGCACTCCTCACTCACAGCTGGCTGGTGATCTGTGGGATTCCACATCCTGTTCTCTTTAATGGTGGTTTTTGATCTCTGCAGTGTCTCAAGGCACATGAGAGGCTTCCAGTGCCTTATCTATTTGTTTAATCCTAAATCATTGCAGTGAGGACTCAGAATGAGTCACAGGGGCTTTTCTGTGTCTTGTTTTTACCATGCTGTAGGTTTCATTAGTTGTATATGTATGGGTTTTACATCTTAATAATGATGTATCAAGAGTGTTAACAAGTAGCAATTAATTCTTTCCACAGTGTGTAAAATCAGCATTGTAGGGGGCAGTGCGTTCCATACAGAATTCATTTGCTGACTTTCAGGTCAAAAAACCTTTAGAGATAAGTCAGAACTGGTTTTTAACCCAACCTAAAATTTGATTGAAAGGTTTTTCAGTCAGTATATTTCTATTGGTGATAGATGATGATTATTATTATTAGATGATGGATAAACCAACAGAGAATAATCACCTCATGTAGTTCTCCTCAGTGTTTTAGTATCTTTAGCTCAGGATTTTGGTTTTGTCAGTGTGACAATAGACACGTATTTCATAACATACGTATGCACTGTATCATCCTTATCAATTGAAGATATGCAGTGCTGTTTTCATGGCTTGTTTTGCTGACCTCAAGTGGCCAAAAAATTCCTATTTGAAAATTTTACACGTTAGAGTTATATTAAAGAAGCATTTATTGGGTGTGGTATAATGACAGTATTTTTGACATGTAAGGACCTGTTTCATATTGAAATGTAGTCATTTAAATGCTGTTGAATCGGTGGTTTTATGTCAACTAGAATGTGCATTTCCTGAGCAAACTGCATGTGATTGCTGCAAACCTCTGCTGCTGAGTTAGTCAGGAGAACATTGCTAACCACTGAGCCATTCAGGTACTGCATTCACATTTTCTTGGGGCGATCAAACATTGGCCCAAAGGGCTTTTAACTTAAGCTTTTGACTTTATCAGTTGCAGCAAAAGTAGCAGGGCATAAAAGTGTATTGTATGCATAAACGTTATTCATTAATCACAAAAGAATCTGTAATTTGAAGAAAGGGGAAGGTGAAAAATGAGTTACAGCAGTGCTATACTGTACTTATCAATTAAGGCATTGATCTGTAACTTCTGAGGGTTAAATATTAATATTTTGAGAGAGAATCAGCTCAAAACAAGCAACCGTATCCTAAACATGCTCACTGTAGGTGCAAGCATGTAGTAATGTGTCAAAAACATACAGTAGATGGTACAGCGGTAGTGAAGCTGGAAGATTTTTCCCCTTCAACAGGACAGTTTGTCACTTCACTCATGTCTGTTGCTGATTAGTCTGGTTTCAGGTGCAGATTTATTTAGGTAGTCACATTTATAACATAAACATTGCACATAGTTTTTCTCATGGGATGCCAAGAAACTAACATGGCATTAACAAACAAATAAATACCACAACATTCAGGTGAAATGTTCAAGGTAAAATCAAAATGCTTAAATTAAAATCTCCTTGGAGGAAAGGATAAGTAACAGTAGCAGCCATCACAACCAGAGGGGCAGCTGCAACCATGCATACCACTATCTGAAATCCAGTATTATTTTCTTCAGGGTCTGTGGCCACCACACCATCTCCTCCCCCCTCTGGGCTTGCTTCCTTTGAACCTCCCACTCCTTCCCTGCTCCACCCACCGTAATTGGGATTCAGTTTCAAAGATGCTGTTGATGCATACCCTGCTAAGTCCTCAACCATATGGCTTCCACAAATGTAACTTTGTTCTCTGTAAACATTGTCTGCCTTTGATTGTGGCCATTGAGTCAGTGGAGACAGATGCACTGAAACCCAAAACTTCCTTTATTGTCTTATTTATGACCTTTGTTTGACAGGGGCTGTTTTTTGTAATATGCACATGTGGCCAGTGAATGTTGTAAAGTTGCAAAACAGTTTTCCCAGGAGATGATCTAAGGAAGAATGTATCCAGTCAACTTTGACAGAGGTCCTTCATGAAAATGAGGAAGAGAGACTTCAATATAATGTAGTAGTGAGGCACAAAACCTTAACCATGTGGATTCCAGCTGTGTGAAGGAACAGTCTCTCTCCTCAACAGTCAAAGGGGTTCTTGATATTTCCAAAAACAGTATAACAAGGAAACTATTCTCTGGGTTACTAATGTCACCACCGCACCTGTGTCTGAGCATGAAAATCCTGTTTTCCTCTATCTGTTCCAGGAATCAGATGGTCAGGGTTGTCCATTCTGTCGCTGTGAGATCAAAGGAACAGAGCCCATCATTGTCGATCCCTTTGACCCACGAAATGAGGGCACCAAGTGCTTCTTCCTGGACCAGCATAGCTGCCACATGCTGGAGCTGGATGATGAGGAAGACCGAGAAGACTGTCTGGTCATGAATGGCCTGGCCAGTATCAGGAAGGTAATGTAAAAAGTTGATCAGCTGATGGGTAGGTGAAAGCTTAAGATAGGATAAGATGAACCTGTGTTAGTCCCGGAATGGGGAAATTTGCGATATTACAGCAGCAAAGGGATGATAAACCATTGTAGCTATACTAATAAATAATAACCGCAGCAGGAAGGAAGGACCTGCAATAACGCTCAGTCCCACACTTAGGGTGAAGCAGTATATCACTGATGGAGCTGCCCAGTGCTGTCAGAGTCTCGTGCATGGGGTGGGCTTCCTTCTCAAGCCGGGCTGTTAGCTGTTGTTGATGTTAAACACCCACTCCACTCAAAGATGTGTTTGTTCTTATTTTTATAAGCATCATCCCTCCAACGTACTCACTGTTGTAGGTGCATAGTTTGTTACTAACAGGCTGTTAGTACCTGTTTCCTTCCAAAAAACCCTGAGTTTGAAAGAGGCTTGGACAGACTGAATTTGTGATGCCACACATTTGGACAACCAAATATGGTCCACGAGTTTTCCGGAGTTCAGGAGAAACCTGAAACCTCTGGTCTCGGCAGCCAGAACTAACATTTCAGCACCAAGAAGCGAAAGTTGTATGTGTATCAAATATGCTGGAGTGCACAGTATTTGGATGTAAAACAGACCCCGGAGCTTCTTTACACTATTTATATAATTATTTAGTTAACACTATGAGATGGTATGAGACACTTTCTGCTATGGTTTTGGCTTCTGGTAGCAGCCTGAGTGCTGCAGTCAGCCAGCTGCTAATAACACAAGCTTCTGGCATTCTGTTAATGTTACTGAGATCCTATCAAATCTTCTGAGATGGAAAGAGACATGTAACTAGTTACTGGTGTTTAACAACTAAGCTACGTTTGGCTCGCTGCTTGTTTTACTTATACTTTACGTGTCACATTAAATAATGTGCTGCTGTGTTGTTTTCAATGTAATACAGGACACAGATGATTTAGAAATCACTGTTTTCAGTTTTGAATTTGATTTTACATACACCTTTTCACATGACCGTCCACAACTACAGCTACAAACCAGCTCCAGTCTCACAAATGACCATAAGACTAAGTGGACACACTAACAAGTATGCAACCTCAGCATTATAAATAAGCTAGCTGCTATTTACTGCTGTTGCATTTTATTAGCCTGTATTTCTATTTTTCACTTTGCTCCTCTGTAATAGGTTAGCGAGATATATAATATGAGAATAAAATTCAAGTCCGACAGTACAGCAGTGAATACAGCATCAGTTTAATTTCAGTTTGTTTCCCCTTATTTCATCTCTCTGTTATAAAACTTTGAGGTTCTGAGCTCATCACATTGGGAAGCCTACTCTAATGAGTGTGTTCGAATTTCTGAAAAATCTACTATACAACATTATCCTGACAAATAAACAGACTAGCTTACCTCTGACAACTTGACCAGTGTTTGTGCTGGACTCACTGGGAGCTGTGGTCCTAACTCCACTTAGCTGCTGTGCCCCGCCATAGATGCGTACACTTAGATGCCACATGAACATCTGTTATTAAATAACAGCTCGATGCACATGAACCTAGAATGGATTAAGAAGTGATGACATCACAATTGACTCTATAAGGACTGTTTTTTTTTTTTACAGTAATGGCAGCTAATGCTAACGTTGAATAGTTTCAAACATTAGGCACAGCACCATAGAGTTACAATGACTTGACTGTTATCTTCTAAAGTAAGAAGTTGAAATCAATAGCACTAATTATATTTGTGACATTTCTGTTAGTGGCGTATCAAGATATGTTTTACAACCTTTTGACTGTCTCTCAAATATTTTGTCCCTTTAATAGATAGGCACCTAGCTAACAAGCTAAATTAACTGAGATAATCTATAACAACAGAACAGAGTTAGTCTGCAAGACTATACAAATAAAACAATGGATTTAAATTGGCTATTTGGAACTATTTGAAGCTACATGAATCACATGACTGCTGCCACTGCACTTCTTCCACACCCCTGCTGATCTGAGGTTATGAGGCTCATTTCAAAGACAAATCGTGGAGGCTCCCTGTGCAGGTACAACCCAGGATGGGAGCAGGCACATGAGAGGCCCAGTTAGACCCAAAAGGCCAAGTTCTGTAGCACAGAAAGAGTGCAACAAAGAATTAGACAAAACCAGGCTAAACATCGGTTTGGCATGTCAGAGATGGAGAGCATTAAAAGCATCCAAAGGACTAAAATTTGACACAGATGTGTCTTTCTTCATTCTGGGCACAACATAAGAACTGTAGCTGGCTAACGTGTAATTTGGAGTCATTCCAACTGACTGCAACATTAGTGTTTTGTTGTCCAATTAGCAGAAACCAGTGCATTTTCCTGGATTAGGAAATGAAGTAATTTTGCAAATTTTTGCTCCGTTTTGGTCTGCAGTCACATTTTAGTGAGATGCAATGCCACTGAAAACCATGGGCTCTATATTCCATATATATTAATTCTGGAGCTGGTTATTATTGCTGCGCTAATTACATGCCACAACTGTCTCTGGCTGGTGTGACCACATGTGACCTAGTTTCAGAGACAGGGCAGGGGCGGTATATTACTTGAGGTTATTTTGACTCACTTCACCCTTAATGGTTGAAAATTAGAGGGAGAAGTTAGTTAATGCAGTTTTAAGGGCTCTGCACGAGCCACTGCTGACTATTATGACAGTGTGTCAACACAGCACCTAAACATTTATCTATATTAACTATTAGCCTAAGGAGTTTGATAGTTAACACATACTGGTCTTTGATGGGAGTCTGTGGGCAAAGCTGAAACCATCACTGCTCTGCAAATTTATGCACATTTAGCAGGTTTTGATAAATTGCTCTGACTGTTTTTTTTTTTAATTCACTGAGGCTTTATTGCATGTACTGTACAGAGCAGAGGTGCTGTCACCTTGAGTAATATGTTCCACCTGCAACCCCTCTCTCCATCTCAGCATCTCAGTTGTTCTCTGCTCTGTGTGTCCAGGAGCTCAGCACTGCTCTTGGTCCAACAGGCAGAGGATGAACCGCTTCATAAACACCAAAACCATATTTTCCAAACCACTAATCTCACTCACTTGCCTTTTTGAGTCCTGATAAAATGCTCCCTATCCTTACAAAGTGAGAACCAAGCTATTTTCAACACCGAAAAATTACTATCACTTATATTTTTCACTTGCCTGATCAGGCAACTGCACAATGCATTCCACTTGCCTAATATTGAGCCCTGAATGATAAAACAAAAAAACAAAAACAAATAAAAATTATTATCATCATCATTAGGCAAATAAAAAAATCTATCATGTTTGTCGCCTCACAGCAAGAAGGTTCCAGGTTGGAGCCCTGGCCGACCCAGGGCCTTTCTGTGTGGAATCTGAAAGGTTCTCTGTGCCTTTGAGGGTTCTCGCCGGGTATTTCGGCTTCCTCCCTCAATTGATGAGTGACTCTAAATTGCCCGTAGGAGTGGGTGTGGTTGTCTGTCTACATGTCAGCCCTATCATAGACTGGTGACCCCGCCTCTCACCCAATGTCAGCTGGGACCGGCTCACGCCCCCATGACCCTCTTCTGGAATAAGCGGTATAGATAATGGGAAGATAGATGAATGTTTGTGCCACTGTAACTTTGGTTCAGGATCACTTATACTCTGTTGAGAATTACCTTTCACATGAGACCAGGTTCAAACTGTCAGCTAAATGGCTGAAGAACGTTGACATTTTTATTTTGTGTAGATTATTTTTGAGATTGTGTGTGGCAAGAGGTCAAATTTAAGAGTACTTGTAAATCTTTAAAAAACATTTAAAAAGTATCTTTAACCTAAGTCCAGACATTTAACAGTTTGATAAATATAAGCCCAAATGATTAACTCCCCTAAAACACTTAGACAGTATGAAACATGTTCATAAATGACTAGACACCATTTTAAGAGATGGTTTACTTTTCTCCCAGTGTGCCGAGCACCAGAACTCGCCCCTAGTGTCTCCCAGCTCTTCACCTGTCAGCCAACACAGAAAAACCCATGGTGGGGAATCTGGCCACTGCACCCAGCACCTCAGCCTTCCCCCTGTCCCGCCACGACTCGACCTCATTCAGAAAGGTGCCGTCCGCTCCCCATCTGCGAGTCCAGCCGGCTCCCCAAAGGTCAGTCACCACATTACACAGATAAAAAAAACAAATGGGCAACCTGTATCTTCTGGCACAAGATAATAAATATTACATAAAGATGATGTAAAGGAAAAAATATAAACACATTTATTAAAATAGTAAAAAAAAACAAAAAAAAAACCATAAGCAGCACCTCTACATGAAAGCAACACAAAGCCATGAAGTACTTTGATAGCCCGAGTGGCTGCAGAGCATCACTGTTTGAGTTGGTAGACAAAGATGTGGGGTATAACCTTTTCACAGACGGTGATATCAAGTGCTGGAGCTGGAGTCTTGAAAACTTGCTTTTTAAAATTCCTGATGTGGACTCACATTAGCTTTTACAAGTACTTGCTAGTCTTAATGGGGTCTACCTAAAAAGAACAAACATTAAAAAGTCTAAATGGTATGACATGATTAAGATGTAATATTAAATTTCAGTATCTCTCATCTCTCTAGTCTTCACCAGGCATGTCCAGGAAGCAAGACAAACCCCCCCCAGCCCCACCTCCTCCCCAGAGAGACCCCCCTCCACCGCCTCCCCCTGAGCGTCCTCCTCCCATACCCCCAGAGTCACGCCACTCTTGGCTGCCCAGTTCCTCTTCCTCAGCCTCCTCCATGTCAACTTCTATCGCCGCATTGTCAGACGCCCAGATGGTCTCTGAGACACGATGTCCCAAAGACAACCTTTTGGCAGATGCTCATATGACTGGAGCTGAACCCCAGCTTCAGCTTGGATCTGCTGGCCCTACCCACCTGAATGGAAGACCGCTCAGTTGTCCATCTGCAGGGTTTGGGAGGTTACTACATAAAATGGAGGGGGCAGGAAACTCAGAGAGCTCTAAGGTAGGCCTTACATTTGGGATAAGCTGGGATACATATGGAACAGCCTTTTTATTAGCTCCACCAAGGGCAGCAGTTATGCTTTTGCTGATGTTTGTTTGTTTGTTAATATATGCATAACTCAAAACTAATGAATGGATTTTGATGACATTTTTTGGAGAGGCAGGGTGTGGCCCACAGAACAGCTGATTAGATTTTGGTGCTGATCTGTATCATAATTTGGATACAGGAATATTTTAGAAGATTATTCACTATTGTGAGTGCTGGAAAAGCTGCTGACTGTATATTCAAGATTCAATATTTTTTTATTTTATTTGCCATTTATGCATAAAAAGACAGTCTAGGCATACAGGAATTCTTGTGCAGGTCTCCTTTGGAGTCAGGTAAGGAGTCAAAAGCCAGAAAGAGTCTTAAAATAGAAAAGTTACATAAGGCAACAAAGCATTAAAAACTGCAATACACAAAAATAGGGTAATAGTATTTCCCACAGTGAACTTCAAACATTGCACTTAGTAATTCACATGGTGGAGCTGAATAAGTCATTATGCTTAGTGAGGTAGTAAGGGGTTATTGCACATATATTCTCACATTTTCGTATTTGCCATCAGTCTCACTGCAGCAGGGGAAAAGCTGTTGTAAAGTCTTGTTCTGTGTGTGATGATACTGTCTGCCCTGCTGTGCCTGAGGCTGCAGGTGCAGTTTTTGTTTCTGAGCAGAGTGTGAGCTGGGTGGCGTGGATCCCTGATTATGTTCTCTGCCCTTTTACAACAGCCCTGTGTATACAGTGTGTCCATAGCAGGCAGTTCAGTCCCAATGATCCCCTCTGCTGTCTTTATGACCATTTGAAGAGCCTTCCTCTCTGCCTGTGTGGTGTTACCATACCAGACTGTGATGCCAGTAGTGAGGATGCTCTCTACCAGTCCTCTATAAGCCTGGGTGTATAGTTGCTTTCGTCAACGAAAATTATGACTAAATATTGTCGTCAATGAACCTTTATCGAGTGACGAAAACGAGACGAGACGCAACGAAAATGCTGGTCGTGTGACGATGACTATAATTAAATGTATAATGCAATATTGTTGATGAAAAAACTAGACTAAATGTGGTTCACAAAATAAAAACTATGCCAAAATGTCCCTTTATTTTCGTTGACCAAAACGAAATGAAATGTTATGTTATTTCATCTCAGTCAGTCGCGTTATTATTATTATTTTGCAGCATATCTGTTTCGCGGCATTATTTAGAAGACGACAACAAAGTTAAGTCGGACACAGAGAAAGGGACCGATGGCTGGCCAGCCGGGGTTCGTCATTGGGAGACAAAGAAGAAACGACATTTAGAAAAACTTTAATTACATAGAAGTGGAAAAGAAAAC
>NW_018128147.1:710101-715700 GCF_001952655.1 Monopterus albus | reverse complement strand
GACTAAGGAAAGCATAAAAGACATGAAAATGTCTAAAGCTGTCTTCTTTTGGTCCAAATCTTCATAAAGACATGAAAATGTCTAAAACTGTCCTCTTTTCAGGACATCCTTCACCCACCAGGCCAGGTGGGTTTGGGCTTTTTGTTAAATTCATGATTTCTTCAATTCAGTTTCCCTGCTTAACTGGGAGGCTCTGCCGCAGTTTCATCATCCCACGTTGGCATGCTTCCTCTTGTTCCGACAGGCCGATGCCTGTTTTCAAACACCCCGAAAAGGGGCTCACTCCCTCGTTGGCATGCTTCTCACCCCCACAGGCCGATGCCTGCGGGGGAGCACCCCCGGAGGGGTGCCCTCTCCCTGGACTGCTTCTCCACAGTCCTCGGTCTCCTGGAAGTCAGATGGTTAACTGGACAGAGCCTCCGGCCACAGCGGTGAGAAAAGACTTTCGTTCCTCTTTTTGCCTCGGTTTTTATAGGATTCTTGGTCAGTTGTCCTTGTCCGCTCATCCAACCAGATGCCACAGTTTGCAGTTGATACCTTATTTGGCGTGGATTATCATTGATTAGACACTGATCAAACAATTATCAGTCAAATCTTCACTTTTGTGCTTAAACATCATTTTTGTTACTTCCTCAATGCAGTGTTTGTCTCTCCTGTGTGGCAGGCACACCCGAACATTTGCAGTTCCTCATTTTAGGGATGTGTGTCTGCTTCCTCTTGTGTGATTCTCTACTTTCCACTCTGCTAGATGTAAAACCAGTCTTCCCCGTCCTTTCAATACAACCATTTCATATTTTATTTAACACATTCGCTAATGATTATGTCAAACAAAACACACAAATCATTTTCTGATTATCTTTACTTATTAAAAGCTTAACTTTTCTAAGCATTCTGCCAAAGCATTTTAATAATAATTCCTTCGTCCTCTCCAACCTCCCCTGGAACTTCCACTTTCTCCTTTGCCTTCTCTGTATCTCGGTGCTCTTCAAGGTCACTTATACTATATTGGCTGGGTTAAATTGAATTTCATTACTAAAAAGAGACTAAAATACAATTTTCATTGACTAAAACTAGACTAAATGTCATCAGTTTTTGTCGACTAAAACTAGACTAGACTAAAAAGAGTATGAATGTGACTAAAACTAATAAAAACTAAAATGACAGCTTCACACAAAGACTGGACTAAAACTAAAATTAAAACAGGCCACCAAAAACAACTCTACCTGCGTGAGAGGGCGACGGTTCAACCCAGTTTTTCTGAGCCGCCTGATGAAATATAGCTGGGCTTTCTTTCTATATGAGCCCCTTGTGGCCAAAGTGCGCAGCTGCACTGCTGAGTACTCTGAGCACATACAGAGATACGTAAATCCCTGGGTTAAGCATGAGCATAAGCATAAACTTTATTGCCAAGTATTGTTAAAAACAACACATACATATTGTATATACTGTACAAGTTAAAAAAGAGCTACTAGATGCTACATCAGTACGTGACAGCTGCCCATTCATTGTCAGTAGAAACTGAGTGCTGTCGCTCAGTATACCCTGCCGTGTAAGACAGGAACTTGAAGGAATCCAGCGAGGTGACAGCCCGCAGCTGTGGAAGATCTACTTTATGCAGTGACAGCTGTGTGAGAGTTGATTGGGATTATCTTGATACCAGATGGTGATGGCAGAGATTGTGAGCCAAGTTCAAAGCTGTTACAATTTTTATCCATAGGACTGGTATTATTGCAGTTTATTAAGTTTTGACATTTTTTTCAAGTGACCCAGTCATCACTTAGATTTTCACTATATGGTCAATCTAGGGGCAATAAATTTTTTAAAGTCTGTTTTATTTTCAATTATAATTTGGCTTCCAGCAAAACAAAATAATCAAGATGAAAAGGTTATTGTGTCATGTCACACTGTTACATTATAATCCTCTCATTTTGTGTTGTGATATAAATCCAGCGCACCCCTTCAGTGCTCTACAGTGTGAGTTTTTTATGTTTGCATCAGATGAAGTGAAACATTACTGGACTAAGCTTGTTAGTCTATGTGGAATAAAACCTATGTAAATCAAAAGTCAATAAGAGTAATCTATCAAAGCCCCCACTAAACAAGCATAAACTTGCAGAAAAGTGATAGTTTCAGCTTTGCCTACAGTCTTTCGTCCACCTCCAGTTTGTTAACCATAGCACGTTTGTTGGGCTAATATGTAATTGTTTTGAATACGCCAAAATGAAAGATGACTGTAGCCTTACTGTTAAAGCAGAGGGAGAGAGATCAATGTGACTGTGTTGTGGTGAGCCCAGCAGACTGAGCGATTCTTTAGGTTATGACAGGCAATATTGTTAACCTGAGAGGTAGCAATGTTTTATCTGTAATATAAATATAGGATAATAGCCTAAGTATTTACCTCTGTCAGTCACAATTAGGTAAATGAAATACTTTTTGTTTTTCAGTTGAAAGTTCAAGAAAACCTGTTGATTAAGACATTTTTTAAGTTCAGTAAATCCATGATGTTTCCAAAGACAGTGAACAATTGTGTGGCATACTCATTTTGCTTGTTTCCAGCCATTTAATGTTTAATCTTGGGTATTTCTAGATTAGCTTTCCACCCCTCACAACTCCAAATAGTCTGTAATTATTTCAGTGGTCACAATGCAGCAGCAGGAGGTCAAATATATCCCCAAAACCGGGTGCAATGAAAGCATTCCGCTTTCACAATTTTTTTTTTTTTTAAATAAGCTTTATTGAAAATATACATAAAAAACAAAGCAATATAACATTTTGCCAGTATGGTGGGGCCACAGGTCAGTCAAGCTCACATGAACGCTTGGAGATTATGACCATTCTGGTGAATCTTTAAACAGGCCATGGTGCTTTTCCTTGTTTTTTGATTTATGTATAATGCTACAATGGTGAATTATCGCCTTGGACGTGACCTAAAGCTCCAAAAATAAGGTCTACATATGTTCTATTATTTCTATACAGAAGAACATCGGTTTATACATGTCTCGCAAACTCTCACTCGCGAGACTTTTTTTCTAACAAAATTAAGTATTACGTGATAAGGATTTCCTGGAATGGCCATAATCTCCAGGCCGCTGTGCGTTCATGTTAGCTTGCCTGACATCCATCAGTGTCCCCACCATACTAACAAAATGTTATATTGATTGGCAGATACATAATATTAAGGCAACTGGATCGGTATCAGGGCCACAAAAACTGAATTGGGACATTCCTAGCCAAGTTAGAATTTGTTCTGATGTTTACAGAGTTGGGAGTACTTGTTATCAGACTGCACTAGCTCTATTAGCAGGCAGCTACATCTCATTTAGAGGTGTACCAGCTGCACAGTTTAGTTGCATTTCCACTGTCAGAACCTAATGAGTGGTACACCCTGTGCTTCCCTTAACCATTAACCAACATAACCTTACTGGTTATTTTGCTCTGACGGTCTCTGTTTAGAGGAGGCAGGGGCTTCACTCCTTTCTTACACAGGTCCTGTTCGACCTGGCATTAACATGTGTCCTGGAAAACACAAGTGGCCAGTGCTAATGCCTGCTAGGTCTGAACACACTCCAGGATGAATTCAAATCTGATCGCCCGGCATGCATTTGGGAGGGGTCTGTGTCCACATTCTATTCATAGTCTGAACACAAATGCGTCCTGGGACGAATTGAGGGCCCACCTACTAAACTCAACGTCATTGGCTTGGTTTGCACTATTCATACATCTGTACATTATAACTGAAAAGATGTACAGCATAGTAATTTTGTATAGCTTCTCTCACAGGGTATGTGCATGTGTGTGTTACTAACTAATAGAAGTGATCCACAACAGCTTGCAGAATGATGGAATGGTTTCCTTTGCGGGTGAAATCATCTTTCTTGTTGTTGGAGAGGGCAGTGTGTGCTTCTAACATTCTAAACAATTAGGTTTGCCTCACTGTGCGAACTATAATATGGCTTTTGGGGGAGCTCTCAACAGAAAATAACTGGGGACCTGAAGCATAAAATGGTGCCTTGTTTTTTTTTTTTTTTTGACACCGTATGATATGTAACCAAAATGAAAAATGCCGATTCATGTGAAGAATGTTGTTCTTATTCTTTTTAGTTTTAAGGCAACTGACGTGATCAAGAAAGATATTTGGTGATATTTGTATTAAAGTGAAGTTTACTGCGGCGCCACACTTCAATGGCAATGGCAATAATTGTATGCATGTCCCAGTCTGAATTAGTGCCAAATCAGCCTTATGTGTGAATCATACATCAGTAATCAATAATAGCCTACCTTTATGCATGATCCATTATGATAAAGACACAGAAGTGGAAATAACATGTTTATCTGAGTATAGAGTGGGGGAGGTCAGATCCAGTCACTCAGGATGCATTTGAGTACGCATTTTAATACCAGGTGTGAGCACACACTCTTAGAGCTGGCCACTTGTGTTCAGATTTCCCAGGACTCATGTTAATGCCAGGTCTGAACAGGGCCACAATCACAGCTACTCATGAAGTATCACTCCATAGTGCAACATTTTGATTTGATTTGATTTGATTTTATTCTTTCAAACATGCAGAACAAATTACATCAACACACACACATAATTACACAAAGCCAACCACTGCTAATCCAGAATCAGTTTGCTTATACCCAGCACATGTTTGAATGGAGTAGGAAGAAGTCAGACTTATCCAGTCCTACCCCAGAACATCATCTTATACAAAACATTTCATGCATCATTGGCTGCAAGCAGTATCTAAACATAGTAAAATTCTCTTCTTCACCAATAAGTAATACACAGAAACTTAAAACAGATGGTTTCCTTCATGCATTCTTGATTAAATCTCTAATTCTTGCGTATATCTTGAATGACACATACATTTATATTTGTATTTAAACTCCTCAGTTCTAGTACTGTTTTTCATGTCCACACTTAATTTATTCCATAATTTGACCCCACTTATAGAAATACAAAATCTTTTTTTGGTTGTACATATGTGTCCTTCGGCTGCTGACTGCAGCTCTAAACCGCCACTGTGTCAGTGTGACAATGACAGTGTTTTGGCCATAAGCGGTGCTTGACCTTGACACACTAAGACAATAGGACATCATCACCAAGTAAAGCAGGTGACTCTGAATGGGGAAGAATTACTCATGATGTACTCACTGCCGCATTTGGAGCACTACTAAATGATGGATAATTTCAAGTTTAGTGTTTAAACACAGAGTGAATATATAATAAATGTTAAATGCAACCGTGGGAAAGGTCAGAATGTGTGAACCATTTAATGGAAGCAGCTAGAAAGGGCTAAGTACAACTAACTAATATAGTTAGAAAAAATACTAGGCTTCGTACTGGATATTTTAAAGTTATGCTCAAATGGAAAAGGTTTTTTTTTTTGCTGATAATTTAGATTTGACCTTAAATAAAATGACACCCAGAAATTTGATTTCATTTTTGATTTCGATGTTAGCACCCACAATTTGTAATTGAAGTTCATTATGTGGTCTCCGATTCACAACTACCATATATTTAGTTTTATCCAAATTCAAAGAAAGTAAATTACTGTCACACCATTTCTTTATCTTCACAAATTCCTCTGAAACC
>NW_018128147.1:687849-704889 GCF_001952655.1 Monopterus albus | reverse complement strand
TACTTTCTAAAGAACTGCACACGAAAAATCGATTTTAAGCATTTGTAAAATGTGTTTTATGTGCAGTTTGTACAGCATGCATTTGTGAACAGCATGACACACACACACACACATGGCTTTATACGTGCAGATTGTGCAGCACGCATTTGTGATCCTCATGACACACACACACAAATTGCTTGTTACAGACAAAACATTAAACACGCATTTGTAACATTTTTGATGGTATTCTATCTCCATAACAGTCCACTCACTGAAGTCCCTGTTTTTGGTCGTAGTTCTTCTGAGATCTCCTTTTCAGAGGCATGGCTCACATCAGCTGATGTTGTTTGTGAATAGCACACTGAGGCTTGTTTGACTGTTTTTATAAGTCAAAGTAGCTCTAAACTACACCTCTGTTCTCATTTCATTGATGGACTCCGGATTTGATATCACCTGACTCCAGTTGGCATTTAGTGATATCAGAAGTCTGCTGTTGTCATTACTTTTTCCACTATCACTTTTTTGTATGTTTAAAGTGTGTGTTCAATAAAGATGTAAAAGATCATGACTGCCTGTGTTTTATCAGCATGGAAATGTTGTGTTTTTTTGATATTTATGACTTTAGTGAAGATCAGATCACATTTTATGACCAGTTTGTGCAGAAAACCAGGAGATTGCAAACAGTTTAGGGGTTTAAGGGTAGAGGCAGCAGAATGAACATATATGATATCTCCCATAATCCAAGTGGACAGTGTGGTGGATTTACAGTGCTTTTTGTCTTCAAAGGACAAACAAGCTCAAGCTTGAATTTTTAGTTTTTGTTCAATATGTTCATCATGAGGCCTGTAGGGCAATCCATTATCTGGCCAAATTCCTAAGTATTTATAATCCGTCCCAGGATCTTCAGAATTGTCCAAGGAAATGGCTTTGCTATTATTATTATGGTATTAGGAGTAGTAGAAGTAGTAGTAGTATTATGGTGGTAGTTGTAGTGTTAAAAATTACAATAAATACTTGTTTTAAACATGAAGCTTTTTGTGTCTGTGCTTATCTGAAGAGTAACTCTGCCACACAGGGAGCTGTTCTTTAACCTCACTGATGGTTGCTGCAGGCAGGCACCGTCACTGTGCTTTCAGTGTGAACGCCAATTATTTAACAAAGCTTAACATTTATTATTTAAATTTAACGATGTCTCTAATCCTGATGATTAGAGAAAACATCCTTTTTTTTAACTGTATAGTATCTGGTTTAAATACTTGTTTTTGCATTCTTGAACTCACGCTTCCATTTCAGTGAGAAGCTATAGTAACTAATATGAGAGTTTACTGCAGAGTAGCTGTATCTGCTCCCAGCATGCTGTCCTGGCTGCGCAAAAGGATTTCACTACCTTCCACTACATGTTTAAATTGATTTCAGTTCAACTTCACTTGGTGTTGACCTTTTCAGTTCTTGTTTTGTGTTTATAACCCCCACCCCATCTTTTGTGTGTCTGTGTAGCCCTTCTCCAATGGTGTGCAAGGCAGTGATGAGTATGACATCCTTCCCTCACGGCACTCGCCAACTCAGTACAAACTTGCCAGTAGCCACAAGTAAGTATTACACACACACAAAAACACGCACAATGGGAACATTTTCTCTGTATAGCCATTTTGTATTAATCTGGGCAGCTACGGTTGCGGAGTGTAGAAACATCACAATGCTGCATCAAATCACACTGTAATAGTGTAGTCAAAATGGAAGTTTGTGTAAATCTTAAAAAGATGTGTCACAGCTGAACAATAGCCTTTTAATCAGTGGCATGACCCATTTTTTGAGACTCGGTTGCATTTTGTTTCCTGTATCAGACTGGGCAGGGTTATTGCAGAACAGTGCAGATCAAAATGGGACTCGAACAAACTAGCTGTATGGTCTATAGCCCTGAAGCAGACAGTGCAGAACAGCAGGAAACAGAGTAACAACACTGGACCGATATTTGAGCTTATTTACAGTATAGCTAAAATCTGCTTCATTGCATAATAATGCTGCTCTTGTTATATGCAAACATTAAACTAGTGAGAGTTTAATATTTGAGTGACACATTCCCTTTTAGTCTAAAGATCTGTCTCTTGAACTTCCTCTTTTTCTTTCTCTGTGGTTTCAGACTCAGCGAGCTCTAATAGCCTCAGGGAAAAGTTATGGTTTGAAACAGCTTTGAAAAATCATGGCTGAACATCTAATAGCCTTTTAGCTGCAGCCAGAATTCGATTAGGTACAGTATGTCTGTAGTGGAGGCAGGGGATAGAGCTGTCACTTCTAATGAAGCTTCAGCCGAAAGGGGAAGCTCAGGTTCTACTGAAAACAGTTTGGTGTTGTAAAATACTGTGCAGCTGTTGGTGGTGTATGCACACATCACTTACAGTGCCTTGCGAAAGTATTCGGCCCCCTTGAACTTTGCGACCTTTTGCCACATTTCAGGCTTCAAACATAAAGATATAAAACTGTAATTTTTTGTGAAGAATCAACAACAAGTGGGACACAATCATGAAGTGGAACGAAATTTATTGGATATGTCAAACTTTTTTAACAAATAAAAAACTGAAAAATTGGGCGTGCAAAATTATTCAACCCCCTTAAGTTAATACGTTGTAGCGCCACCTTTTGCTGCGATTACAGCTGTAAATCGCTTGGGGTATGTCTCTATCAGTTTTGCACATCGAGAGACTGAAATTTTTGCCCATGCCTCCTTGCAAAACAGCTCGAGCTCAGTGAGGTTGGATGGAGAGCATTTGTGAACAGCAGTTTTCAGTTCTTTCCACAGATTCTCGATTGGATTCAGGTCTGGACTTTGACTTGGCCATTCTAACACCTGGATATGTTTATTTGTGAACCATTCCATTGTAGATTTTGCTTTATGTTTTGGATCATTGTCTTGTTGGAAGACAAATCTCCGTCCCAGTCTCAGGTCTTTTGCAGACTCCATCAGGTTTCCTTCCAGAATGGTCCTGTATTTGGCTCCATCCATCTTCCCATCAATTTGAACCATCTTCCCTGTCCCTGCTGAAGAAAAGCAGCCCCAAACCATGATGCTGCCACCACCATGTTTGACAGTGGGGATGGTGTGTTCAGGGTGATGAGCTGTGTTGCTTTTACGCCAAACATAACGTTTTGCATTGTTGCCAAAAAGTTCGATTTTGGTTTCATCTGACCAGAGCACCTTCTTCCACATGTTTGGTGTGTCTCCCAGGTGGCTTGTGGCAAACTTTAAACAACACTTTTTATGGATATCTTTAAGAAATGGCTTTCTTCTTGCCACTCTTCCATAAAGGCCAGATTTGTGCAGTATACGACTGATTGTTGTCCTATGGACAGAGTCTCCCACCTCAGCTGTAGATCTCTGCAGTTCATCCAGAGTGATCATGGGCCTCTTGGCTGCATCTCTGATCAGTCTTCTCCTTGTATGAGCTGAAAGTTTAGAGGGACGGCCAGGTCTTGGTAGATTTGCAGTGGTCTGATACTCCTTCCATTTCAATATTATCACTTGCACAGTGCTCCTTGGGATGTTTAAAGCTTGGAAAATCTTTTTGTATCCAAATCCAGCTTTAAACTTCTCCACAACAGTATCTCGGACCTGCCTGGTGTGTTCCTTGTTCTTCATGATGCTCTCTGCGCTTTAAACGGACCTCTGAGACTATCACAGTGCAGGTGCATTTATACGGAGACTTGATTACACACAGGTGGATTCTATTTATCATCATTAGTCATTTAGGTCAACATTGGATCATTCAGAGATCCTCACTGAACTTCTGGAGAGAGTTTGCTGCACTGAAAGTAAAGGGGCTGAATAATTTTGCACGCCCAATTATTCAGTTTTTTATTTGTTAAAAAAGTTTGAAATATCCAATAAATTTCATTCCACTTCATGATTGTGTCCCACTTGTTGTTGATTCTTCACAAAAAATTACAGTTTTATATCTTTATGTTTGAAGCCTGAAATGTGGCAAAAGGTCGCAAAGTTCAAGGGGGCCGAATACTTTCGCAAGGCACTGTATATAAATAACTGCAGCTGACTTATATTCCCCAAGTATAGGTTGCATTTATAGGATCACTTATTCACATACATAGTTTTAGTACTATATGCTCTATATCAGAGGTGCCCACACTTTTTCACCTTGTGAGCTACTTTTCAAATGACCAAATGAAGTCTTAATGATCTACCTAAAGTTAAAATACTAAACATATATTTATTTATACCTTATGTAAACACAATATATGTTGGTGCACCTTGCATAACTGCATGAACCTTAAGGCACACTACAGTTCAGTACTTTTTTGGTCATTAGTTTACTCTGATGACTTGCACTAAATGGAATCAGCCAGGGCTGCATAGTCCAGACGGTAGCTGCTGGTAGCCAGCCTAAAGCAGATTGGAGCAATATTTGGACTTAATAATCTCTGTGTGAGAAAATGCTGACTCACACAAATAAGTAGAGCAACATAATGCAGTCAATGGCACATTTCCTCATGTTTGGGTACTTTTCCTCTGTAAGTTCCAAAACGGTCCATTAGCCCTGGGCTTCAGCTGAATGGCAGCCTTTAGTGTCAATATCTCATCCTCCACTCCAGACCAGTTCAGGTGCAACAGCATTGCAATTTTTGATGCGAGTGAATCAACCTGGGTAGCACATAAATGTAGCGACTGGCTCGAGTGAGGCAAAGTCTTGAAAGCATTTGTCAAACTCTGACCGACAATTGTCAATCTGCTTTGTGTAGTGGACAAAGTTGCGCACATGCTTTCCGTTGCATCTCCAGCTCCCACAAGCAACTAAAACTTGTCTGTGAAGCAGTAATCCACGTCATGTCTATGCTTTGTTCTGCTCTGATATGGTTTGTAACATGCAACGTAAATGTAGTCAGTGTAAATATCATGTTTTTAGATGGTGAAAGGCTTTTCAAATGTAAAATGGCCTGTCCTTCCCGCCCCAGGACTACCATCCTCTTCATAGTGGGACTGTGACAGTATCAGTGATGGTAGTTTGAATGTTATAACTGTACAAGTCACACTAATCAAAATGATGAATTGACAGACCATGGTCATATTTACAGACCCTCCAACCCTTTCAGCAGCCCTGTGATAGAACGACAGTGGGAAGCGATGGAGAGGATGGAGGATCAGATCCCTTCATCCAGCCTCTGCCTGAGCCAGTCTCCCATCTGCATCCCTGTTCCCAGCAGGTACAGACCTTTTCCCAGTGTATTAAAGTTACTATGGTGACACAGCAATGATGGTTTTATTAGAGTATGCTTAGGCTGCTGTGAACAAAACACGTGCTCTCTCCTTCAGGCACCTGGAGAATGGCTCTCCAGAGCCCTCTATCGAGGAGATGAAGCCATGGCCCCCTGAACCTGGTAAGTCCTGAAACCTGCACTAATCCGAAATATATTATCTTTATCCAGATTGGCAATGACATCACATATGCATCAGATATAGTGAGTACTGCTGTGAACAGGTGAATATAATCACCACACATTGTCTGTAGAATCTGGATGATACACCTGGACACCTTTAATCTACCATTTAATATCATTTTATAGTACTGAGTCTTAAAATGAGCAAGGTGCTATAGGTCATTTCATTTCTCCATATAGAGCAGCTTGTTTTTCACTTTGTTGAGACAATGATCTTGAAGCCAGTAGTGATGTGATTTATAGTGCCTCATTTAACAAAATCTTTGAATCAGGTTTAAGGGCATACTGTAGCTACCAAGTAGACCTGTCTAATGCCACTGGCATTACTGGTCATTGAAAAACAAGGATATTTGAAAAGTGAATATGCTGTGGCAGTGGCTGTTTTAAACTTCACTCTGTTTTGCAGTATGTTGAGCTCTACTTGTCTTCTTCAGGTGGACACCAAGAATCGGGCAGGGGCTTTGTCCCAGGGGCAGCACATCCTGCGCTCTGCGCCTTCAACACCAATAAGACACCCTCTGACTATGACATTCTGCTGCCCCCTCAAGGTAGTCTATCTAAACCTGAACCCCCCCCCCCCCCCCCCCCCCACCTATTTTTTTTTTGTTTTACAAATGGTTGTAAATGGAGACTGCATGGTCAGCTGCTTGATTTTACACACCTGTGGCAATAGGTCTGATTGAAACACCTGAATTCAAAAATTAAGAGGTGTATCCCGATACCTTTGTCCATATATTGTACATTTACACTTATACATTGTTGTACATGTAAGTAAGTATTTAAAACAATGATCTGTTGTCCATATTGACCCGCAACAAATCAGCCTTCAGTCCCTTCTAAAAACTCTTTCTCTTGGTTTTTCTCTGAAGGCATGTAATCTCTTCTCCTCGTGGAATGAGTATAAACTGTCATGGCAGAGCAGAGAGCTCATTCTTTTCTGTGTCTTCTGTTGTGTTTTAGCATTAGAAGACCCCTTCAACAGCCATCCTCTATCCCAGTCTCCTCCTGGCCCCCCTCCTCCTCCACCGGCACGACACAGCTTCACTGATCTGTCCAGCTCCTCACCGTCCTCATCCTGCAACTCCTCCACATGCTCTTCTGTCAGCGCACGACCACACAGGCCCACCTCTGGACATGAGCACTTACTGTTAAATCCTGGTGAGCTGGCAAACGCACAGTATTTCTTTCCAAAGGAAAATGTGTTTAGAGCATTACTTGACTGCTGACTGACAGATAGTGACAGGCTTGTTTAATTGACTTTGGGTCATTTGTGGTCAGGACGTAGTGTTTGACATGCTGAACAGTGCTGCTTCTTTGCCTCCAGTCAGACAAAACACAGAAAATGTTAAAGACTTCAGAGGCTGCCTGGAGTATGACAATTTACCAGTCAGTCAAGGTAGAGTTACACCTCTTTCTCAGCAAGTGACTGCATGAGGAAATGGACACATAGTGTTGGCTTGTACAAAAAAACAACAACAAAAAAAAAAAAGTTCAGTTCTTCTTCTGCTTATTCTCTATGTTTTAGAACTCAATCAGTCACCATTTATGACTGGACAAATTGCCAAATAAGATTTTACATATACTCTAGGAATTAAAGTCTGGGTAATGTATGAGCCTTTGAAATAGAAATTGTGCAGGATCCCTTTATTCAACAAAACAAGAAAGGATCTGTGGTAGAAGTGACCTCTTTGCTGAAAGCTTCATGTCTGCTCTCATGAGCTTGGAGAGTAATTAACATGAACATCCTGAACAGCTCTTTCAGTACAGACCATAGAAATTGCTTTGTGCAGACATGCAAAGTTTGTCCCTTGAAGCTGGCAGAGTGCATTTCACCATTTTGGTGTGGAGCAGGACATCAGATGAACATGCAGTGAATACCTCAATATTTGATGTCTGGCTATGAAAGACATCAATACTTAGTGATAAAGAAGATGAATCTGAAGGTATTGGGAAATGTAAAAGCTTACAATCTGTGACAAGCAGCAGTTGGTCTAACTTCTTTTTGACCACTAATAACATGTTCAAGTTTCTGCCTGTGCACCAGGGGCATTTTTCCACTGATATGATTTCTCTCCTTCTCTCCCTCCAAGCATCGCTGGACTGTTTGCAGGCCCCTGCCAGGCCGCCCAAGCCACTGCCCAGGAAGATCCCCCCAGACATTCATCCAGGCAAGCCCCACAGCCTGGAGTCAGAAAACATGGACGCCAAGATTGCCAAGCTGATGGGGGAGGGATACTCCTTTGAGGATGTGAAGCGTGCACTGATGATTGCCCAGTACAAAGTGGACGTGGCCCGAAACATTCTGCGAGAGTTTGCCTTAGTGGCCCCAAGACTGAATCTCTAGTCCTACAGACTGTGAAAGGGAGCACAATTTTGAAGCTGTGCCTCTGAATGGACTGTTTAAAAAGGGCTTCTTCATTCTGCTTGGCCTTGGACTGTTGGACAAAAGAATGATCAACAAAAACAAATATTTCAAGGGAGACTTGCTTTTCGCTGCCGAACAGACATGGCAACACACAACAAAGTGGCTTAAACCAAACACAGAAAATCAAAAAAGAAAACAAGAGCATGTCTGAATGACTTAAACCTGTGAAAAAACAAAACCAGGCTTATTGTTTACAGTGAGTCCTGCTGGTGCTGGTCTCTGCATGTTAAATGCTCCTGTTTGTCTTGGGGCTTGGACTGAGTGCCCCTTTTAAAGCCCTGATCCTGCTACTGATGCTACTGTTCCTTCACATCCTGCCACCCTCCAGACTTGATATTGAAGGACCTTTCAAAAGAGCAAGACCTTTCCAGCTCAATTTTTCTTACATGCTCAGCTAGTTGTTAGGGGTCATTTTTATTTACAACCAGTGGGTGGAGCCAAACTCCGCTGCTTCTCTTCTCTAACCCTCTCACTCTCCTCTTCAGTATCTTGTGCTTCACCTACTTCCTCCTCTCCTCTTCCTAGTGTGTTGTAGAGAATACACCAGTGTTTGTCCTGAGGCTGGCTGACTTGTAGGTCTTAACAAGATCTGGAGAGTTGGGAGTACTTATTGACTTGTTTGCCCCAGACTTGGAGAAAACTGTAAGACAGCTCCAGAGAAATGCTCTTATTAGACATGGCATCTCATTTGGACAAAGAAAGTGAAGCAGGGACAGGGCAGAAGGGTTAGTATTGCTCTGTTTCTGTTCCTACACCAGAGGATTAATCAGTTTGAGCCTTTTTAAGTGCTTTCTTCATCTGAGGACAGCTAGCCTATGAATGTATTTGTTCTGCATGAGTGAGCTATACCTTTGTACACTCAGCGCCTCTCAGGCCCAGTTTTGCCCTTGTGTGATTAAGAGGTGTTTAATGTTTGTGGAAATTTTTATTTTCAAGATTAAAAGCCAGACAATTGTGCCTACATATAAACTCAAGCATTTAAATGATGGGAGTGAGCCTGTTGTGGAGGCCAAAGAGCCAGAAAGACGACGCGCTCTGCAGCACTCACACCGCAGCCAATTACACACCCATCATATGGTGAAAATGTCTGTTCTTCACATGTTTGAGGAATCCATCTCAGTCTGATTTGGAGCCAGAGTCACTTGGTAGCTCTGCAGTAATTATGCTACTTAAGCATTTTTACTGATATGAAGTTGTGTGAACATGACTAGGACACAGTATACCACAGAGCACTCAGACTTTGAGATTGGACATATGCACATTAACTGTGTGGTACAGGTGAAACCCCCCCTTCCAAGGATTTGAAATCAACTGTGTTGCCCCCAGTGATTGCAAGCCATCTCAACTATGCATAGATTAGGTGTGTTCCCAGTTCATTACTCCTTATGGGGGATGTTGGCAGGTCTATGTTGTCCTGTTGGCATAAGACGGGGCTATGTTTACAAGGACACTAAAACTCTCATTATTTTCATACAGTGTATTTTAAATGTATAATTTACAACTGAATTGATTTGGCCATTGTGATAACCTTGTACTCATCAGGAAGTGGGAAGACAGTCGTCACCGACAGGCCAAGCAACGCGAGCAGTTGGATCATCAGAACATTAGAGGACTTCAGTTCTATACAAGTCTGTCTAACATGGGGGTTTATTTAAATTTTGTCTTGTCATAAATACTTGTGTTTTTGTCCTGTCTGAACTTTTTTAAACTGTTAATCTGACTGACAGAAATGATAGGAAATGGAAATGAGACCAAAGTGGTAAAAAAAGAAAACTTGGCTACGAGTTAAAGTCTGGTATTATACGTGTTGTATTATACCTGCTATATGAAGAAAATGAGATGTGATGACCTCTGATAATATAATTCCATAACAGGCACCAAAAATCGCCCTCTCCAACTGGTTACAACTAAATAATGCACGCAAAGAAGCTTTTACTATCAGAATTTCTTGTCTGGGAAACATTGGACTGGCAGAGGCAGAAAGCTTTCCTCCCTGACAGTGCAGTGTGATATGTCAATATATTGTGCTTTTAACTACTGTACAGTAAATATCAGGACTGTAGTAGCTGTTATTGTGACCGATACAAAAAACTGAGCTAGGCCCCCTGACCGTGCAGCATATGGGTCTGTGTGTTTTTTGTTTCTGAACAAAGAAACAGAAGAAGGCAGAGAGTTCCTCTGCCCAAGGTTCCTCCTTTGTGCCCATGGACGAGCTGAATAAACACACACACACAGCAACACATACTGTAGCATTGACCCATTTTCATCTCCACACTCTCATTTTTCCTGCAGCCTTTGTCAGGTTATCAGAATGAATCTGAGAGGTTATACTATACTGTACTGTAGTTCTCTTCAGAGGGATGCTTTAAACTGCTAATTGATTTAGGTCCCCTGTGACTCATGCTCCATGCAGATGGATAACAGTGTTTCTGGTCACACATATATTAGTCTGCCTGCACAAATGGATCAGTTGAAACACCCTGATAATACAGCAAGAGTAGTAAATAGTGATCCCACTTCTACTAATGCCACTGTCTTTTTTCTTTCCTCTTTTTCTCTATCCATGTAAATTCTTACATTCAACGTAGTGAGTATTGCTCTCTCTGCTACGTGGTCAACCATGGGAATAAAATCAAGCTGATGGATGGAGAGAAAATGTCTTAAAGTGTACAATACAGGAGGCCTAAAACATGTTTTGATTTATTGTACTTATTATTTTAGCCATTGCATCAGTGCGTCAGATAACAGATACTGAATGACCCCACCCATGTCTGTCCATAAAGTGGCTGTGATTGCCCCACTGACATCCTTTCCTTTCTTTACTGAGCAGCACTTTAAAAGGGAACACCGCCATAGTTCAAAATGTACACATGTTAACGTCAGGGTCTAGATAGTCCAGGGAGAATTAGTGATAGTGAGAGTTGCTGTGTGACAGGAGAAAGTTTGAGAACCAAGTCGTCACCCCCACAGTGCAGACATAAATTCATGCATGATCAAAGTATGTCAACTATACAAAAACACATATATAAGCATATAATTAAGTGACTGGAAAATGCTTAATCATCAGTTAAGCAGCTTCATCTGCTCCCTTGACAGGTTAGAGCAGACAAAGCTGCAACCGCATTCAAAGTCAAACATTCAACAAGTAAATATTTTCTGATCCTCCGACAGAAATCTGCAAGGCTGCTCTTCTTTTCCAGCTCACAGATTAGATTTACTGTTGCAGATGTTGCAGGGAACTCTCATCTGGTTTATTCCCAGTAGACTGAGCCACCACACACAGAAATAGGGAATTCTGATGTGTAAACCAGTGGCATTCCCCTTTAGCTTGAGGCTTAAATTACTTGTACTTATGTATTTATTTATTTTTTTTTAATTATTCTTACAACTTTTTGCACTGGTCTGTTTTTACTTTTATTTTCTCCAAGTTAAATGACTGAGCTTAGAGTTGTCCATTCCTTTAGACTTCCTCGCGATGAGGGTAATCCATTTTCATATTAATGTACTCCAGGGACAAAACATGTTGATAATATGTAAAGCATAGTGTAATATGCAATTAATTTATACATTGTTGCTTCTTTTTCTTGTTATTCAGATTTCGTGGATAAGTAAATACGATGTCACAGTTCTGTTGTTTCTTACTTGTGTGTGTGTGTGTGTGTGTGTGTGTGTGAGTGAGTGAGTGTTATGACACCGTGGGACCACTGTTTCCTGATAATTTGTTTCTTTATAAATTAAATACAATAGCCAGCCAGATACTTCTTGTGAGTCAAAATGCAGTGGAAATAAAAGGATGTCATGAGTAACCATGATCTCAGGGAGCGCCACTCAACCTGCAAGCCACTGGAGTCAGATCAGGAGAAAACTCTGACAACTGATGGAATGTATTTGATATAGAGGGATACTGAATTTAACTGGAACTTATAAAAGAAAGTGAGAAATTGTCCTGTCACTGAACATACACATTAAGTGATGCAGTAATTACACACAAAAACTGCCTGAGGTGCTCCCTCCTGTCAGTTAAGACTGGCATAATATTCCACTTCCTCCACATAAATAAAGATTGGTGCACAGATGTCACGGTGCTACAGAGGACATGTATCACGGACTTAGAGACTCTTTGCATCAACTGCAAACCTTTTTATTCTCCCTGTAAATTTTCTTTTTTATTCTGATCGGAGTGTACATAACACTGCAAGCCCACGCCAGTGCACTACAGCTCGTGGCCAAACAGATAAATAGCGTGGAACTGAAACATCCCGACTCTCCACTCATTGTTCTAGGGGACTTTAACAGAGCAAATCTCCCCCATGAACTGCCCAAATACACACAGCATGTTACCTGTCCCACCGGGGACAAAAATCACACTGGACCACTGCTACACAACAATAAAAGACGCCTATCACTCTGTCCCCCGCGCAGCCCTTGGACTCTCTGATCACTGTATGGTCCATCTTATTCAAACCTACAGGCAGAAACTTAAAGCTGCAAAGCCTGTGGTTGACCATATGCACCCTGTAAAAACTCATGAGCATGACTAAGCATTTAACAGCCTACCTAGACATCCTATCTCCACTAAACATTTCTAATACATACAAGTACCTAACCAATGTCTATCTGACTAAAAATACCTAACACCCCAGTGCATCCCTTGGGTCTCTGATCACTGCATGGTCTATCTTATTCCAACCTACAGGCAGAAACTTAAAGCTGCGAAGCCTGAAGTCAAATAAGTGAAGAGCTGGACTGAGGAGACTAAGTCAGAGCTATAGCACTGCTTGGACTGCACAGACTGGAGTGTATTTGAGACTGCAGCTACAGACCTGGATGAACTCACTGACACTATGACATATCAGTTTCTGTGAGGATGTGTGTGTGCCCAAAAAGACCTTCTGCACATACAGCAACAAGCCCTAGTTCACATCAGCAAGACTGAAGCAGCTTCGTCGTGCCAAAGAGGAGGCTTACAGAAGTGGGAGGAGCTACTCTGAAAAGCTGAAAGCTCAGGTTTCAGCCAACGACTCCTCGTCTGTGTGGGGGAGCCTAAAAATCATCACTGGCTATAGAAAACCATCCCCCCTTGCTGTGGAGGACCGTCAACTAGCAGACGACCTGAATGTGTTCTACTGCAGGTTTGACAATCAACACTCCCCCCTCACCCTCCCCACCTCAGATCCAGCAGCTGCTCCCTCAACAATCACCACCCTTCCCTCCAGCCCCCCACCTCTAACGAGCTGTGAAAAGGATGTTCGCGGCCTCTTTAAAAAACAAAGGATCAGAAAAATACCAGGCCCAGATGGCATGTCCCCCTCCTGCTTGTAAGTGGGTGCTGATCAGCTGGCCCTCATCTTCACACTCATCAACCACATGGCCACATCAACCTGACCGGTGTTTGATTGTCTGTTGTGTCCTGTTGCTTTTCTTCTTTTCTCTCTCCTCTATTCACTCACCCCAACTGGTCGAGGCAGAAGGTCGCCCACCAAGAGCCGGGGTCTGTCGGAGGTTTCTTCTGTTAAAGGGAGTTTTTCCTCCCCACTGTCGCCAAGTGCTTGCTCAATGGGGGATTTGTTGGGTTTTCCCTAGGTAATAATATTGATAACAGTAAGGTCTAGACCTTACTTTGTAAAGTGTCCTGAGATGACTTTTGTTGTGATTTGGCGCTATACAAATACAATTTGATTTGATTTGATTTTGATCGCAAGATCTCATGCCACAAGATCTTGTCACACCCGTAATCATTACTCTATTATATCTTTATTGAGAACATTGCTTACGGTTTTCTTTATTCTCATAGTATTCAGTATTATCTTTTTCTTTCTTTCTCTTTTCTTTTTCTTTTTTTTTTTTAGTGATTGGCCCCAGGCTGTCACTCTGATGAACACTTGACCCACAACAGTATGACTGGACAATAACCCTTAGTGCAATACCTGTAATATATACCTTGTACATATCAATTCGTCGAATCTAGACTGTGTGTATATAATACTTTATTTTTACTCCTAAGGCACATTCCTTTGCTTGATTGCACATCACTTGTTTATTTCTGTTCTCAGCCTTATATTGGTTACTTGACCATTGCTGCCTTACATATGCATTGAGAGCTAATGTACCAGAGTCAAATTCCTCATGTGTCCAACACACCTGGCCAATAAAGGTGATTCTGATTGATTTGTCAGTTTTATGGATTTACTTTTTTCTCTTTTTGTGTTATTTCAATTTATTATTGTTATTTCATTATTACACTTACTACTATCTCTGTAATCATAACCATCTTTTTTTCCTTCCCCATCAATAAACCAGGCCAGTATGGTGATGCTGTGATTAGTGCTATCTCCTCACAGCAAGAAGGTTCAGGGTTTGAGCCCCGGCCAACCTGACGCCTTTCTGTGTGGTGTTAGTATATTGTATTCTCCCTGTGCCTGTGTGGGTTCTTTCTGGAAACCCCAGCTTCCTCTCACAGTCTAAAGACATGCAGCTTAGGTTGACAGGTGACTCTAAATTGACTCTAGGAGTGAATGTGAGTGTGTGTGGTTGTCTGTCTCTAAGTGTCAGCCCTGTGATTAGAATGGCGACCTGCCTAGGGTGGACCCTGCCTCTCACCCAATATCAGCTGGAATTGGTTCTTGGTTCACCCCCAATGAGCTTAATTCGTTTCACGAAGTCTAAGCCCGGTTAAGGAGACAGGTTTAGGTGAACCCAGAGGTCCTGCCTTGAAGTCATTTCCTTGCTCTCACTATGTTGTTTTTGTTACTTATACCTGTAAGCAGTGCAGTTTGACACACTAAGCTGCAGCTTAGTTCTAGTCCAGTGCACTTCCGCTTGTCATCTGTCTTAACCAGACTGCCACTTGGTATTTCTCTACTTATCAGCTGTCCTATTCACTATACTGTGCTAGCTATGACAGTAATAAATACCAAACATTGGAGGACATTTCTGTAAATTTGGTCAGATTATAGTAGTGGCACTACTGTATATGTGACAATAAAATCGGATCTTACCTTTGCTCTGCTGACCAGTGCCATTGCACTTGGATGATAGAAGGAGCCTCGGAGCATCAGTGTGGACCAGTCTGGCCTGGTGTCGGCCCCTGCTCCTCCTGATGCAGTCAAAGGTACAGGTAATGTCCCACATCGTAAGTTGGTTACTGGCTGAGGCACACTGGCAGACTGTTGGGTGGTAGGACTGCAGGATAGCTGCTCCTTAGCATTTTCATTCGCTCAAAAAAGGGATAACACATTGGGTTTTTTTATAAGCAAAACAACAAGGTCAAATTCATCACTACATGATACAGCTAGACACAGATACCAACAGATACCAACTTGAATATTACTGCTTACTTTTTTACAGCTGAAAATAGATTTGAAAATATTCCATACTTGAAATTCTTACCTACTGCATTATCTTCTTTCCAAACATGCTGTTCAGGTTCTTTCCATTGCCATGCTCCACATGCCCCACGTTTTTTTTTAACAAGGAAAGACCTTGGCATCCTTTGAATTTTCTCAGTCTGTTCCTCCTCTACTGATCTACTTCACTTGCCTTTTATCTGACTTTCAGTCTCTTATCCTTGCCACTAAGCATTTAATTTTTGAACTTTTATGGACCAACCTCAATATCACCTCACCTTAAGCCCTTATGTCTATCCCTCATCCCTTGACAATCTGCAGGTACAATATCCCAGAAAATCACAGTGCTCATTTCCATAACACTCTGAGGAGACACGCCTGTGTTGCCTGTGCGCGTGCGTCACTTTAACTGGTCCACCACTGGTTTTGCATGTCAGGTAGTAAGAATCCGGGGAGCTTCATATTCAAGTGGCCCTTGGCATGCAAATTTTGGCCCCAGACCAAGCCCTGGCCCCAGACAAAGGGCATGGTCTAAGTAA
This sequence comes from Monopterus albus, assembly GCF_001952655.1. Classification (NCBI taxonomy): domain Eukaryota; kingdom Metazoa; phylum Chordata; class Actinopteri; order Synbranchiformes; family Synbranchidae; genus Monopterus; species Monopterus albus. The sequence goes on along the minus strand of NW_018128147.1, from coordinate 689,152 downwards.
CAGAAGCAAGCACAGAGGAGCCACAGCCTTAACTGCTAGGTAAATCAGCCCTTTCTCTTTCTTTTTTCCCCTTTTTTGTTACAATTGTTTAGAGGGATTACAGGGCTTCTAAAAATACATACAAAGGCCATTCACACACACTGAAAAGATGTCAAGCGCTTGCTGTCCGTTGACTGTGTTGTTTACATAATTGCACATACCTGAAGGCAGTTTCTGTCCTGTTGTTCCATGCCATTCACTCAGTGCATGCTGGGATAAGTAGCAGCTCCTGCAACTCTGAACAGAGGTAGGTGATACAAAGAATGGATGAAAAGATGGATTCCAATGGCCAAAGCTGTCAAATCTCCAGCATGTTTACCAATGTATTACTTATTAATCTATCATTTTTATGTTGAGCTTTTCTGCTAATGAACAGTAACACTAAATGGTCTTATATTTGCGCTTTACAGCACACTCAAAGTGCTTTTACACTACTTGGCCATTCACCCATTCGCACTCCCAAGCACTCACACATTCACACACCAGTGTCATCACCGGGAGCAACTGGGGGTTCAGTGTCTTGCCCAAGGACACTTCAACGTGTGGACTGGACAAGCCAGGAATCAAACTGCTGATATTCTAGTTAGGAGACGACCTGCTCTACCTCCTGAGCCACAGCTACCACCCACTTTGCACAAGCTTGTTTAATTGTCTGTGTAGTCAGTGTGTTTAAATTCCGGGTAAAACAAAATCAGTGATTTGTGTCTAAACATATTATCAGTGTCAGAAAATAGTTGCTGAAAATGTTAAGACTGAGAACAATGTAGTGCTGAATTTTGGAGATGGACTGTTTTGTTTTGGAGTTCCGGATTTTTTGGGCGGGGCATGCATGGTTCGCACTGTAGCCATCCTTAACATAACCCTTTCCCTGCAAAGAAACGTTATAAATCCTAGAGTGCACAGAGCAGGGCCACTATTAAGACTGAACACAGATGAAAATTTACAGCCACAGTTATGTTTTTTAACTGCCTCAGTATTAAGCAGTGACAAAAATAGCAACACATGAATGATGAATGTGTTGTAGTGGGTCTGAAACAACCATAGTGGGTGGAGGGAGAGATGCAAAGCACATAACAACCACACAGCAGACCCTGCAGCTGCTGCACTATACAGAGCACCACAGTTAGCTATTAGCTGTTAGCCTAACAAAGTCGCAGACTGGACAAAGCTTAAATTTTAATTTTTCTGCAAGTTTATGCATTCATTCATCTTCTACCGCTTAATCCCTGAACGGGGTCATGGGGGGGGCCGGAGCCAATCCCAG
>NW_018128147.1:681024-686231 GCF_001952655.1 Monopterus albus | reverse complement strand
ACACACTCTTGTGTGTTACAGCCTGCTCAGTGTTTTATAACTAAGGTGTCACTTTATTTTTAAGCTCATTTAATAAGACAAGTTGAACCAGAACAGACTCATTTGGAGCAGCATAGAAACACATACAGTACACACATGGATCACTGTGTAGAGCTATGGGCAGCTTCTGCACAACTTCTATAATTAATTAAAGTCCCACTCCAGAAACATTTTCATTTTTATATTTGTATATAAAAATACTTTACTATAAACAATATGCAGTCTAACACAGCTTTTCCTCAAAAAAATTTCAGTGGGCCTCTGTAATAGGAATGAACATTGCCCCTCATTGTGCATTCCAGGATCTATGAATGTTGCCGTCATCCCTTATGTGGATTTGAATAATTTTGCACGCCCAATTTTTCAGTTTTTTATTTGTTAAAAAAGTTTGAAATATCCAATAAATTTCGTTCCACTTCATGATTGTGTCCCACTTGTTGATTCTTCACAAAAAATTACAGTTTTATATCTTTATGTTTGAAGCCTGAAATGTGGCAAAAGGTCGCAAAGTTCAAGGGGGCCGAATACTTTCGCAAGGCACTGTATCATGTCATATCAGAACCGCTTGGCTCTAGATTTTGTTTTGGCCGAAAAAGAGGGGGACAAGATTGTGGACCTACACAAGGCTGGAATGGGCTACAAGACCATCGCCAAGCAGCTGGGTGAGAAGGTGATAACAGTTGGTGCGATTATTCACAAATGGAAGAAACATAAATTAACTGCCAATCTCCCTCGGTCTGGAGCTCCATGCAAGATCTCACCTCATGGAGTTTTAATGATAATGAGAACCGTGAGGAATCAGCCCAGAACTACTCTGGGGGGAACTTGTCAATAATTTCAAGGCAGCTGGGACCATAGTCACCAAAAAAACAGTTGGTAACACAATACCCCGTGAAGGACTGAAATCCTGCTGTGCCTGCAAGGTCCCCCTGCTCAAGAAAGCACATTTACAGGCCCGTTTGAAGTTTGCCACTGAACATCTGACTGATTCAGAGGAAGACTGGACCAAAGTGTTGTGGTCAGATGAGACCAAAATCGAGGTCTTTGGCATCAACTCAACTCGCCGCGAAACTTCCTGGAAAAAATAATTAGAAACATGTATGAAAGGGGCTTCAAGAAATGAGTGGATCTCTGAACTAGCAGGAAACTGAAACCACAGTGATGATGAAGCTCATCTCTTCCTACACAAATCTCAGTTGTCCTCCTGCCTCTCACATGGTCCCGGGCTGGCAACTCTCTAAACTATATACCACTGTGTACCTGTGTGTACAAATAAGCACGGAATATTTGTAATTGTATTTGTACCAGGTTTCCATGTTCAGTGGCTCCACAGTGCAATAATTCAGTGAAGGAAAAAGTGAGTGTTGATGAAAAACTTGGACATACCATACATTTGTGAAAATGTACACTTTACTGTCAACAGCAGTACAAAAACAAAAGTCTGTATTTACAACACTGCTATGGCCTCATCTAACCGTCTTTGCTTTCACCGCTGCCCTGATTATTTGAAAATGAGCAGAAGGCATGAGAACAAACAATGAACTAAATGTGTAAAAATGATGGCCCTCTGCTTTCATGTCATCTGGTTTGGCAACCATTTCACTACATAAACCAGTATTATTTGGGCAGAAAAGTGTGCTATATGGCTAACATCTACACATTGTTTCAAAACAGTGAGATAATGGCAAATGGTGCATGGTTCCTTCAAGTTAACATTTTGTATGCTATGGACACCAAACAATTTCACCATTCTCTTGAAAATGTTAAAATTACTTTGTACTTTCATTGTGAGGTGAACCAAAGCAAAATGACAGAAGCCCAGAGAGCCACCACCTTTATGCACCTCATCAGTCTCAACCACTGTCTTCAGTTTGGCTTTTCCTTCACACTACTGAGGTACGAATAGCATAATAATAATAATAGCACAGCAGAGAATGAGTGCAGCTACTGTTTGGCCTAACTCTCCTACCATACCATGCAGTACCTTAAGAACACTTAACCAATGCCTTCCATTCAGGCTTAAATTAATATCTTGTATGCTGCTGAACAGCTATTTAGACAGAGTGAGTGCACAGTGCACAGTGAAAATAAATACACCCCCCCACCCCACCCCAGGAGCTTTCAGATCTGGGATCAATAAAGTTAAAATAACAATGTAAAATAAAACAAAAGCACAAAATAGGAAACATTAAAACACTAAATCTACCGAGAAACAATGGTCTCAACCTTGAGAGGATGGTGCAGAAACTGTAGACAAGACAGAAGAATGTAGTGTATTAAACTAAATTACAAATGGAAAAAAATGCATCATAGCAGAACAGTTTGCATTTTTTAACATTGTTGAATTTTTTAGATGATTTTTCATATAAAATTATTTGCAACATAAAGGAATTGAGAGATGCTGAGCTTATCATTGTTTGAGGACAGTTTCAGTAAGGTCATACAGCAGTGAAGTATCTTTTTTACTGAGCACAGCCAAATGGCTTCTGCACACATAGTGCACACAAAAGTAAAAATAACAAATAAAACGAAACATTGGCATGCTCATCCAGGGCACACACATACGTATGATTCACTATACAGGCCTCAAAACCTGTACAAGGAATTTACATTCTTTGATGGAATTCAAAACCACAGTAAAGGAAAAAAAGTAAGTGGCAAGCCCCCCGCCACACTGGAATCACTTTAACAAAACCAAACAGGGAGCATTCACCAGAAGCACAAAAACAGAAGTGACGGTAACACGAGGCAGCCTCAGTGCAGGCTGTGAACAGCGAGGTGGGGCAGCGGGCAGTGGGCAGGAGTCGATGATGCCTGATGGATGTGTCAACAGCAGCTGGGATGTGGCTTTCTGATGTGGCAAAACTGCTTTCAACTGCTCCTTCCCCACAGAGACATGTAGAAAACTACAGTCATTAACATTTCACATACTCTATGATACCCAGAAATAAACCCTACACATATTAATTCTTTCAAATTTAGATTCAACTCAAAAGATAATTCCAGTTCATTAAAAACTAGAACCTAGATCTTTTTTGTTTAACTTTGGCCATCAAATATGATAACCTTGTAACCATCAAAATTACTGGTAGCCATCTTGTGCAACGTCTCGTTTTTTCTGCTTTCATAGTCAAGTTAAATACATGACATAAATTTAAAACTGCAAAAATGAGATAGCCTATCACTATTTTACACACACACACACACACACACACACACAAAATGGGATGTTATTTTTCACCTCAGCTCTTAAACAGTTAAAACTGGCACTTGAACTGAAGTGTGACCTGACTAGACCTCTACCTGTGATTGTGTGTAAACCTGACATTCTTACCTATTTCATCCCACGTGGTACGGCCCGTCGCCTTTTAAACAGTGTGATTGTTCTCTTCTAGTTTCTTGCTCTCTTCAGATGTTCCCGTCTCCTTCTCACCAGTTTTCCAGCTTCCTTGCCTGTTGTGCATACAGAATCGCAAAGGTGTGATGCACTTCTGCTACAGACTGACCTTCACACCCTGCTTCAGACAGCACAGTCAGTCACTCTACAGCAATATACAGGTCACATCCCCGCACGCTCCTCTGGGTGCACATCCGCTCTGAAAACCTCCAGGCGGCTAGATCATCCTCAGCTGCTGCAATAGCATTTCTTTGATATATGGGATTATTTTATGGCAGACAGGAGTGTTTGTTCACTCTACAGTACTGCGGCTGCACTCGACCACCCTCCTGTGGATTATTATTTCTAATTCTCTCTTTAGGGTATAAAGTCTAGTTTCTTTCTGTGGGTGATGCAGTGTCAGTTACCAAGACAACAGCAACAGGACTTAAAATTTAAGGGATTTGAAATGTAAATGCATACCAGCGTGCATTCTAGTGTGTGTTTCTCTACCTTGAATTCTTCATGTAGAGCCAGTAGATGAGTCCCAATATGGCAGCAGCTATGAGAAGCCCTGCCACGACACCCACTATGAGTTTCGCCTGGTCCTCTGAATCATCCCGAGCACCTGAAAACAGACAGTAGCACTCTTCAGCTGTACGACTGACACACACATATACACAGAGAGAGAGAGAGAACTAATCTAAAGGAATCCACTGAAAGACTATTTCTACTCAGAAGAAACTTGTCCATAATTAGTATCCTGTCGATTGACTTCTCACTCGAGTCGAACAAAGCGTTACAGTGATTTGCTTTGCTGACAAAAGTTAAAAATGGGACATTGTGCAGCTCCAAACCAAAAAATAATTAGTCATGTCACAGGTTTTAACATGAACCATATGAATCTACATCAGCTGCGCTGTGTTACTTAAACTTCATCTTTTAAATATACTTTATAATCTACAGATGTTTTATTGCTAGAAGATTATATATCAGATTTTAAATATGACATCCTTTGAATCAATCGCAGCCTATAACTCATAGTGTATCTGCTGGCATTATCTGTGGATATGTAAGTTTATGGATAGGACTAATAACAGTTCATCATTTAACAAGATCATACACACTAATTTAATAATCGCCAGCCACTCTCGTTAATCGTTCTACTCTGCATCTGAGGGCTCTTCTGTATGAGTGAGTCACTCTGAAGAAAAATAATGAAGATGGAAAAGCTGAGATGAGGGTGCATGTCAAGTGGTGAATATGTGTCTACACATGAAAGGGCAATGAATTTTTATTGGCCATGTACTCTGGTAATCCAGTAGGAGAACTGTTTGGTTAAATTTGCCATGTGCCAGGTTTGACCTCGACTGGACTGATATTATTGGAGAAAGAGAATCTGTTTAAAAAAATAGAAAATAAGGACAAAATAAACAGAAAGGGCAAAGGAGAACAAAATCTTACCTTTTTCCAAAATTTCCTCCTTAAAAACTGAAATCAAACATAAATAAATTAGAAACCATAAACATAAAAGCCACACAAAAGCAGACAGATGCTGTTTGTCTAAAAATCTTAAAGCCAATCCAAACTGAGCACCAGCTCTGCCAGGTGCAGCCAAACAAGATGAAATCAAATGTGCTTCTGACTGTGTCTCACAAAAAGCAATTGTAAATTCTGAAAGCTAAAGTTTATTAAGCTTTCAGAATAGATGCTAGGCAGTGGCTCTTAGACTGCAAGGGAGAAAGGGCTGGCCAGGTACAGCACCCCAACAAACCATAAACCCAGGAAAGAG
>NW_018128147.1:672998-680795 GCF_001952655.1 Monopterus albus | reverse complement strand
GCAGTCAGGCCAGGCCTGTCATTACACACTCTGTTGGTTTGTTTGCTTTTTCGTGACTGCATCCATAGGAGGCCTAGGGTGAAGATTCAGTGTGACTGCTGTGCTGTAAGCAGCAGACTGACTCAGCAAATAACTGCCGTTTCTAGTAGGTTTCATTTATTCTACAAAATGAAACGATGGACAATTTTACAATGTCTCAAAGAAATGAAGAGACAAAGTATCTACATTCAGGAACGTGGTGTTTGTAGCAGCAGTCTACTGATAGGTGTGATTAGCATTTACCACCATAACCTCCAATCAATTCTATTTCTTATTTCTTTATTAAATACTGTATATTTAATATCTATTTGTTCATTATATTCCAGATATTTTTAAGTCATTAAACCCATTAAATACACAGTATTTAAGTAAATTAAAATATTCTATATTTTTAAAACAATCCATATATATCAATATATATTTAAACCCCCCACATTTTCTTATTCCTATGTATGACCCAATTTTATTGTGACAGTCGGTAAAATTGTATCTTATCTTCTGGGCAGAGCATAAGCAATCAAATAGTTCTCACTCAGAAACCTGAATTGTCTGTAACTGCAGAAAGATTTTCAGTGGGTTCTCACCCTATTTACAGCAGTGGCTGTCCTGTTTAATGGAACCTATTTTGTTGCAGAACCAGAACTGAAGTGATACAGTGAGGTTCCAGTAAACCAGCAGGAGCTAAAAGCTCCCGGCAAGATCCTGGTCACACTGGCAGCAACACAGTCAGAAAGACACATGCATCTGTTGTATGAGCTGAGCTGAGCTGCAGAAAAGCCGATGCATGGTTACTGGCTGGAAAAAGGTTTCTTACAGCACATTCTGTGATTCCACATTTTTAGGAACATTAATATCCTAGCCTGGAGAATGGGAGCATCCAGGGCTAGGTTTACAATTAATCTGACATATTTGTTGTCACTCTGTTTTCTACTAATGCTGCCTAATTATTCTAATTAACACATATTATATATGTGTATAATATAATAGTGTTATATACTGTATACAAAACAAGTCAAAAATGTGATTTGTCAGTTCAAGACTATGAAACTTCAGTTCCCTACTACAATATTAAGCCTCACTCATTTTCCACAGTTGGGAAAATAAAGCCGACCAACTTTCTGACAAACATGAACTTACCAGAGGAAACATTGATGGTCCTGACATCCTCTCCCAGCTTGTTACTGACACTGCAGCTGACAGTCAGGTTCACCTCAGGGATTACAGTGATTGTATGGGTGGCCTTGCCATCACTGTAGGAACTCTCCTCCTGCAGGAACAGCAGAAAGACACTCACAGGAATAAGAGGAAATAAGAGGCATATAAATTAGCTGCACACATAATCAGCTTCATCATTCTGCAGGATAATTTGTATATTGCTTGACAGGTGAGGAGCAGTGGGATGGTGTGAAGACAGAAAGCACAAGATATAGTAACTGACATCAGACAGGGAGCTGAAGCCTGCCGATACGCCACGTCTGACAGTAAAAGGTAAACTGTAAACTCATTCTCAGTGCTGAGGGAAACAAAACTTTCTTTGCCAACACACCTGATTCAACATGATGGGGCCTGTGGTAGTTATCACAGAACATCTTTAAAGATACGTCATTAATTAGAGTAAATCATATAGCGGACTGCTCCTGAATGTTACTCGCTCAGTGTGGAAAGCTTGTCATAGGTTTATGGTTCTCCCTCACTGTGGCATTATGTGCAAAACGGTTGGCATTTCCACTGTCTTAAAGTCAGGGCCAAAACATTCCTTCACTGCACCACCATGATTGATTATGTTCTGATGAGATACTGTTTACTGTTGCTCTCTAATCAAAAACATGTAAATTTGCTGATTCTGAATGTTTAAACTAAAGAATTAAGTGCACCTTTAGGAGTTAAAAATATCCTCCTTTTCCATGGATTAAAAACATTTAAAACACCTCAGGATTATCTAACAATGTCACACAGCAGAATGTTAGGTTGCTGTGTCTCATGAAAAGTTGCCATCACCTACTCTACAGCAACTGACAGTTTACAGCATTCACAACAACACATCACAATGGAAATGAGTGAAAACCTCTAAAGCTCTCTTTACTTTAAAGCAAGAACAAAGCGGACTCTGGCGATCATCCAGGTACACTTTAATCACACCCACACTGCACTGTTTGCTGCTTCACTTCACTGAGCTTTTGCAGCAGCATTTTGTCCCATCAGCAGCCTAACTTAACACATCTTTGCTTTTAAGATACTAAATATGCACACACATACACATTTGTGGTCCAACACTTACACTTGTGCTATTGATGCTCCACTGGAAACTGGGCTCTGGCACTCCTTCAGCTTCACAAGTTAGAACTTTGTGCTTGGCATCACTAGAACGCTGTTTGGTTAGGCTGGTGATCATAGGCTTCCCTGAGCAAACACAGGATGTTCTCACTGACACAGTAACATTTTATCACACACAAAAAATGAATGATGTACACTGGGTTCACAAAATGTTATGACCTCCGGCTTTTTCCAGAAAAACAGATGGAATTCAGGTAAAAGCAGGCAGCTCTTTCTGATTTCAACTATGGAATGTGCTTCAGCTATTTCAGTTCAGTTAGACACCAGGCAGCGTGTTTCAAAGTGGGTGTTCAATGTACCACTCATTTCAGCCAACAGAGGAGTTGACGGTGACACACACTTCCTCACCTTCTACGACCAGTTCGAAGCGCTGACGTCGTATGAGGCCTGTCACGGAAACCTCACAGAAGTAGACTCCTGCATCAGCATAGGTCAGCTTGCTAAACTCTGGCTCATTCACAGGCTTTCCATTCTGAAAACCAGTGTGACAATGTCAGTCTGTTTTATAAAACAAAGTGTACATAAAACAATAGAAATACACCGACTCCTTTCACCTATCCAGCTGCTCTCCCAGCTGACTGTACAAACAACATCCTATAAATGTATGAATGCAAGATGTCGGTTTCATCTATCCATCTGTTTTCTACACCCACTTCTGCTGTTCGGGGTTGCACAGATGCACATTTCAGGATGTGGAAATTCTGCATCCATTATGTGAAGCTACATGATACTGTACTGTATATAGTCTTCAGTGTTTCATGACTGGCATTACCTACAGTATATTCCACATCTGCTGCTGCAATGATCCAAACTCAAGAATCATCTTATTTCTTGGTGGTTTATACTTGTCTGAATTTACCCAATATGTCACTAGGATGGTGCATCAGTGGTCCAGCGGCAGCTTTCCCACTTGCCACACATGCAGCTGTGGCTCACTTCCTGGCCAGTGCACTACACCCAGCCACTAGGGTTGCACAAGCTAGGAAGTGTGAAAACCTGTGCCAAATCACATATGAGGATCCTGGTTTCTGTATCTATGGAGACAGATCATTCAACTGTGGCGAGCCCTAATGAGAGCAGCCAAGAAGAAAGAAATCATATATTGTTGTTGAAGGAGAAATCATCAGTGTTCTACCACTGATCACAGTGTAAGAGCTCTGAGTGAGTTTCTGCAGTCAGATTTGATTACTAGCTGAAACGATGGTGGAAACGTAGACAAACTATTTAATATCCTCCAGTATTCCATTACCATTTCTCTTTGATCACCAACCCAACCCCAGCATCAGTTACCTTTGTCCAAGATATTCTGGGATCACTTGAGGTGCTCTTGTCCACCTTCACAGACAAGGTGTCCCCTACTATCTTCACAACCTTCCCAGTGGGACTCAAATTCAGGTCCAGGTCTGAAAAAACAAGACAGAAAAGTGATGGTTCTGTTGAGTCATATCAGTTACCTGAAGGTGAGCACAATGCCCATTTATTTAGCAGACAACAAAGCCGTAATGATGGAGTAACACTGAAGGGGACTCATTCTCTACAGAGAGGTCAGCTGTCATGTCTGAGGAGCCAAATGAGTATTTGTGATTTAGCATGAGCTAATAACATATATTTAGCCCCTTTCTTATACAGGATAGGTCAGCTGTAATGAACAAGACTAAGCTGTGTGAGAGTGTGACGCATCTGACAGTATGTGAGTGTGTTTGGTAGAGCACCAACGTGTAGGTAAAGGCTTATGTTGTGACATTGTGCAGCTTCAGCTGGTGATGTTATATATTTTTCCCAATCCTCCGCCTGCTGCCAAAAATACTCACTAGCACCAAATGTGGACTAACCCACTGCTGAAAAAGGTCCAAACATAAGTTCTGTTTCCTCCTGCTGGAATCAGGTTTGTGGAAAAACGTCAGTTGCCAAATGACTCCGCAAATTACTGAGTCTGCATGTAACTGTGAGCTACTGTTAAAGATTCACATTATCAGTAGGAACAAATAAGCTGGGAATTTCATGACGATAACAAAAAATATTTGCCAGAATCACTGGTGCTTCATTGGTACATAATCAGCATGTCAGGCTCAGGTTTCACAGTCCAGTACAGCCCATTGATGACACGATACCCGTCAGAGGACACTGACGTTACTACCAGCCAGTCAGCTGGAGCAACAGCAACTTTACTTTTCTACAAGGACACGTTCTTGAGACACACAGAAATACACACTCACAACAATACCTAACAAATAACATTTTTTTTTATTTAGAGAGCTATTGTTTTTCTTCCCTCAGTCACAAACTCAATTTAAAGTTGAGGGCTGAAAAAACTTGTTTTAGATGTGTGAAATGTACTAAAGTTGCAATATGAGAAACAGAGGAGGTAAAATGTGTTAGACTTGTTTTTTATTACAGTCATAGGGCCCTTTTGAACTGAAGGCTCAGAAACATACAACTTGAAAGAAGGGAGTAATTACTTAAGGGAATGCTGGTGGATGGTAGGAAGGAATAACAGCTTATCAGTCGCTTGAGGTCCTCTTTCACTGAACACACTTTTGCTCACTCAGTGTTAGAAATGAGCTCCCCTCCTCCCTGCCTGCCACTCCACACATTGCCTCCTTGTCAAACTGGGCTCTCAAAGTTGAAATATGATTACCATGATTCTGATGACACTTATGCTGCATTTCCACTATTGGAACCTAACAAGCGGTATACCCGGTACTGACGCAAACTGTCCTGCTTTGTTTTTCCACTGTATTGTCTCTGTGTTGGTCTCAGTTTAGAGGAGGGTGGGGCTATTCCCCTCTCACGCAGGCTGAGCAGAGGGAGAGCAGACATCACTCCATAGTGCACAGCTGTCACACAAGCTGAACACAAACTTGCAACAATGTGACATCTTCACGGCTTTGCCCATGTCCTGAAGTCCTCGTTTCACCTCTAAACCAGTGTAAGTGCCTCTTTACACACTGTGCTTGTAATGTATGAAGAGGAGACATTTAACCAATTACGGGCAACTGCTCTGCACATACACACCCCCTCCCCGAGCATGGTCCTGGTACTTGATTTTAGTACTATCCACTGAGGGGTGCTGAAATGTAGCTCCCGGAACACACCTCTAAAGTGGGGGCACAGCGGTGGAAACAAAGTGTGCTCATAAAAAGTTATATATACACTGTAAGATGTTAAGGACAAAACTGGCTTTTTATACAGAAACAAATCTTGACCATCGTGAAATCTATTATGATCACTCTTGATTACTGCGACAGGCACATGCATGCCTGCTCCTCTACCTTAAAGCCTATGTGTATCACAGCCCATTGCACTTCATCACTTCATAGTTACAATAAGATAAATTCTTGCCTTGCTGGTGAGATGGGTCTTCCTTAATCGATTGGAGGGAGTTGCACTGTATGGTATTCATCTCTAGGGCTCTACTGCAAAAATACCTTTGCTCACTGGCCTCATACCAATACAGTTCTTACAATATGAAGTCACAGGATGTTCTAACTAGCTCTATATGTTCAAACCGAGCTTGGAAGAACTGGTTTAGGTACACTGCACCCCTTAAGTAGAATCAGCTTCAGGAAACCTTGAAACTAACATCCCTCATCCCCATCACGGATTTTTAAGAACTGTACTTCTTAGTAATTCTACATGCAGTTGGTTTTCTTAATGTATAACTATTGTAACTGTGTGTGTGAAATGTTCTATGTCACATTTAAACTGCATATGTTAAATTTTGTACACGTCTCTCTTGAAAAAGAGATCACGGCCTCATAGAGGCTACCTGCTTCAGAAAAGGCAAACTGAGGACAACACTTGGAGGTTTTTGTATGTGCTGCAGACGTAACTGCTCTCCGTGTTGTGGTGCAGTTTGCTAAGGCTCTGCATATGTCATGAGTACTCACAGCTAACAGTGATGCTTTGGGAGGCCTCCAGCTTCTCGTTGTCAGTCAGGGAACATTTGTATTCACCTGCAGCGTCTCTGCTGATGGCAGTCAATGTGTAGTTGTCTGAATTTTCCACCTGCATTTTCTGACCCTGGTTAGGAAAGAAGAAGAGGAGCAGAGAGAGGAAGGAGGTGCTATTAGCTTCTGTCATTTTAATATATAATGAGGAAATAAAAGCAAAGGGTGAAAAAGGGAAAGAAGGAAGAAAGTATGTTGACAGGAATAACTTCTTAGAGGAATGCAGGGTAGCACAGCAGACAGCAGCATGCTTCTTGAGGTTGAAGTATGAGCTCTGACTGACCTTGATGTGGAAGAAGAAGGAGCTGGGTGGTGGACTGCCATCAGCGTGACACTTCAGCGTCACGTTATCTCCTTCTATGATAGGGCTCTTGGACAAGATTTGGAGGCTGATGTTCTCAGATGGATCTGAGTTAAGTACAAAGAGAAAAGGGGAATGGAAGAAAAGAACAGTAGCATGAGTGTCAACGATTGATAGACGTTTTCCACTGAGAAATGAATCACCCTGGCAATGTATTATTCATTCATTCATCAAACAGCAGAGATACATACAATAATGACCATCATGTTTCAAATCAATATCAATCTCCTGCAGAATAAACTTGAAAAAAGTCACCTCTTTAGCTTAAAATGTAAACATTGCCCCATGAGCTTTCTCCTGCCAAGGCCAGCCTTGTGATAAGCCTACTTGAAAACAAGGTGGTGTTACTCAAATCCTCAAATTAAACATTGAAATAAATAAAATGCCTCATACCTCAACTCTTACACACCTTCATGTATGTAATCAACAACCAGCTCAGTCCAACACAGGCTGCAACCAGTTCACATGTGGTGAACAGAACGCACACCTTTCCTCCCTTTGAATCATGTTCAGTTTCTATACAGCACTGTATTCTTTAATGTTTTTCATCCTATCAAGTATACAACAAATTCATCTCATGACAAGATAAGCCAGACCTCTCCACAGCAAACAAGACAGGATGTCAAACATCATGGCACAATTTATACAGTACATTCTGTATGTTGTCATGTCCTTACAACACCTGAGGTCCTGTCGTCCTGGGGGCCAAAAATACTGACACCTGTCAGATAACACACCACCTCTCCCAGAAAATTGTTGCAGTCACAAATTCTTTGGTATTCTCATGTTTGTTTATTTTGTTTGCATTGAACAAAAAGCCAAATCTGACCCATTGACACCCTCAACTTAATATTTGGTAGCGCACCCTTTGGACAAAATAACTGAAATCAGTCCCTTCCTGTAATCATCAGTGAGTTTCTTCCTCCTCTCTACTGGAATTTTGGACCACTCTTCTTTTGCCAGCTGCTCCAGGTCTCTCAGATTTGAAGGCTTCCTTCTCCCAGCTGCTGTTCTGAGATCTCTCCACAGGTGATCTATGGGATTTAGATCTAGACTCATTGCTGACCACTTCAGAACTCTACAGCACATTGTCTGAAACCATTTCTGGTGCTT
>NW_018128147.1:671405-672729 GCF_001952655.1 Monopterus albus | reverse complement strand
TGTTTAATATTATTATGACGTGTATAACTGTAGCCATAGCCATAATATTTTCATATGTTTAATGTTAGGACATGTCACTAGAGGTCGTGTTAGAATGTTTTTAGTTACACACCACAAACAAACATTCACACATTGATTTTTCCTCATGTTTTGACTACTGCTCTGGCCAGCTGCAAAGCTGTCCCTGGGAAACGCCACGGCCTGGCATCTCCTGAGTAGAATGGGGTTAGCCCGAAGTGATATAATGTATAGGCCTGTTGTGGTTCGGGGTCTTTCATCTTTCAGCTGCCTGCGTGCATGTTGGAGGTGCAAGATACCTGAGCGTGTAATGTTAATTTTTACCTGTGTTCATTGAATAAATCAGCACTGTTTTGAAGTTACTTGGACTGCTTCGTCTCTCTGAGTTAGCATGGTAAAAAGAACCGATTGCAACAATGTGCTTGACCAAAAAGCTCTGTTTCAGTCTTATCTGTCCACAGGACATTCTCCCAGAAGAATTGTGACTTCTTCAGGTCAGTTTTGGCAAACTCCATTCTGGCGTTTTTATGTGTCTGTGTCAGCAGTGGGGTCCCCTGGGTCTCCTACCATAGTATCCCTTATTATTGAGATGGGGATGGACAGTGTGAGCTGACACTGTTGCACCCTGTGCCAGCAGGTCAGCTTGAATCTGTTTGGAAGTTTTTTTTGTGTTGTTCCAGTGCAAACAAAAGAAATAAACATGACAATATCAAAGAATTTGTGATTGCAGCAGTTTTCTAGGAGAAGTGGTGCCTTATCTGACGGCACTGCAGGGGTGCCAGTATTTTTGGCCATGACTGTAGGTGTAAGTCAGTATGTACATATTGTCATTACCCTTATGGTGTATTTTGTTTGAGAATAATTTATGTGGACGTCTGTCTGAATGCATTTTACATTTATACACAGACATTCGGCTGATGCCCCGAGTGCCTCTCAAGGACATGCAAATGTCCTCAAACATAACTTCAAAGCTGTAATTTAACTCCAAATTCCAGACCACATTTCAGTTCTATATCCTTTTCATTCTGGGATGGTTTGCATCTTTTTAGTCACGCTACATCTTAAAGAAGTAATATATTAAGAAAGTGTTTTCTGCTGTTGGATTTGAAACACTGGTTAGAGAAAGTACCCATTCATCCCACAAAAACGGTTGCAGGCCAGTGTGAGAAAATATATCTGCTGAGAGGTTTTCAGCTCAGAAAAAAATCAGTAATTGAATGAGTTTTGAAAGGTCAGTGTGGCAGATTGTGGTAAGACATTTGAACTCTTTTGGCTACATTATTGTTAGTACATTTAAAAAAAAAAA
>NW_018128147.1:668597-671235 GCF_001952655.1 Monopterus albus | reverse complement strand
AAAAGTCTGCAGGCAGGAGGTTATTGCTATTATTATGATATGTGTAACTGTAATGGTAATCATAATATTTTCTTATGTGTAATGTCATGTCAAAATGTTCTTAGATACACCACTAATCAACAGCCACACACCTTGACTTTCTTCATGTTTTGACTATTGTTATGGTCAGCTGCAAAGCTGGCATATCAGGTGACGTCACGGTTTGACGTTCCTGTGTAGAATGGGCTAGCCCAACCAAGTGATAAAATTGTATAGGCATTATGGTTCAGGGTCTTTCATACTTCGTCTTCCTGCGTGCATGACATTGGTGGAAGAGATCTGGACATGTAATGTTAATTTTACCTGTGATTCTTTGAATAAACCAGCACGGTTATTTTTTATATATCCAAGTGGTCTACTTCGTCTTTGTGAGTTCCTGGTTTCAAAGAGCCGGAAGAAGCTTAAAAATAGCTTATACAGCATATGTAATTGTTGTTACTGAGCACGTTCCATTATATGGCACTAGACTGGTGCTGCCATTAAAAGTCAGGAGGGAAACAGAAAGGTAAAACTATGTAAAATAACAGATTGCTGCATTGCAGCTCTCTTCTCTTGTGCTGTGTGTGTGTGCTAAACCAGTGCTGCAATTTGACATCTGCTTTTTCCATATGTTTAAACTGTTACAGTGATCAGTCAGCAGGGAGAAACCAGATGTAGTGGCTATTTGTACAAATATATATGACCTCCCATATTGTGTGCCACTGAACAGGAATACCTAGAATACATATTGCAAACCAAACAAAGCTCTTCTTCCATATTAAATGCACAAAAATTGGTGCAGTCCATAAATAAGACAAAGACAATTTCGCCGTTTACAGCATAAAACAACAGATGCAAACCTTTAATAAATACCTCCCTAATGTGTAATAATTAATCCACCAACAAAACTATTTGTTGAAGCTGTAAGATTTGAGTCTTATAGACTCTGGGTTCTTTATCAGCTTTAGTTACTTCTCATACCTGTAGTTCCTTTTAGTTACCTTTCATAACTTTATCTTACTTGTTTATGCATATTACAGCTGTATTGATGATTGTCCCGAACTACTGAGCTTTGGTTATTTTAATGCATTTGTTTCCCTTGCTTATATATCTTAGAGCTGTAATGAAGCAGAATCTGCTTACTTTGAGTGCTGTAACTTGTGTGTAGAGACTAGATGTCTGCATCTCTTTGTGACCCGACAGCCTATTTACATGTTAGCAAAGGCCTGTTTTACACTCACACCTCGACCCACTTAGCATATTCCAATCTTTGCTTTGTCTTGGGATGTCCTGCAGAGGCCGGGGGCTACAACCTGAGAGACACACACACACACACACACACACATCTAGACTTTACCACATTTTAACAAGGGGGAGCTCCGGTTCACACCAAATGGACAATAGGAACAAAAACCTGTTGAATGTTGTACCTCTGTCCAGGGCGGAGCAGCCCAAGAAGATAAAATGTATTGTAAGAACTTAATTCGGGGTCAGTGGATGGAACTCCTGCGGGAGCTCTATCTCTCTGATCCCAGCACTGTAAGGCCTACCTGTGATCAGACATTCAGTAAACTTTCTGTTGATTGTAAACAGTCCTCTCCTGTCTTCACTTCTCGTGCTTCCAGCAAAAGAATCAGGTTATTTTCTAACAAATGGTGCCGCGACCCAGATGGAACAACTTCGAGCTAGTGCCCGACAGAGGACCGCGAAGCGAGATCCGTGGAGCCCTCTTCAGACAATCTACCGGCATTCATAAAAACAGGTAAGCAGAATAAAAAAATTCTGCACATTGGGCACTCTAAAACGCTGAATTGTCTGATTGAGGATCTTCCCCGATCGGTAAATTGTTTTAAAAGAGAAGTAAAAGCATGTTATCTTTGTCTGAAGCCTGATTACATGTCAAGTCTCAACCACATAGCCTCACGTGAGGGAGAGTTCATGAGTGTCCTAGTCTTAGATCGTTTGGCTTCATAAATGACGTAAAATCCATCATATGAATGGATAACCACTGAGGGTTGTCTTACAAAATTACTAGGATATAATATCTGCCGCTTGAGCATTCAGGGGAAACCCTGACGAGTGATGCTGCAGTATAAATAAAGCCTCCATAAGGACACGGACAAGTTTGTTATTTTTAATTATTGTGGGGTGGTTTCCTACTTGAAAGAGATTTTCAACTGTCTTGAAAAACAGCGTATCGAGCAGCTTCCTGTTTTAGAATTCCTGTACTCATACAGCTCTCAAGTAGTTCTAAGTCAGAAGAGTTTTTCATAGCCTGGAAAGATAGTTTAATAACATATAAGAAAGCCCTTCGTAGTGCCAGAACCGCATTTTATTCATCACTGATTGAGGAAAATAAGAACAACCCCAGGTTTCTTTTCAGCACTGTAGCCAGGCTGACAAAGAGCCACAGTGCTGTTGAGCTTAACATTCCCTTAGATCTCAGCAGCAATGACTTCATGAGCTTCTTTACAAATAAAATCACAACTATTAGAGAAAAAATGGGTCGAACCACTCCCACAGCTCTCGCAGATGTGCCATCTACTACAATGGCTTTAGAAACATCTGTAAGACCTCATTTATACTTGGACTACTTCTCCCCTATAGATCTCTCTGAGTT
>NW_018128147.1:658127-665410 GCF_001952655.1 Monopterus albus | reverse complement strand
TGATCAACTTGCTGACTGACAGGTCTCTGAAAACAAACACCGATGCCTCACATCAGTGAATGTTCATTCCATTTATGCTACTCTGGTGTCAATGCTCAGCATTACTGACCCTCATAACAATGACACCCGCAGAGCCGCATTACCACTGTGTATACAGATGGGCTAAACCAAAGCAAAAAAAAAAAAAAAACAAAAAAACCCACAAACACCTAGGATACATCAAGGTTGGTAGACATCTTAAAGCAAAGACCACACTAAAGTTTCCAGAGAGCAGGCGTTTGTTCCGATTATGTAGATTTAAATGCATTCACATGGCCACTATGTTTCTATCATGAGAGGTTCAGCATATTTGGTGCAAGTCCGAAGTCTCTGGCAGGATAGAACAGGAGATGATCCTGCCAACACAGAGACTACTGAAGTGTTGTTTAGAGGAGCAGTTGAATCCTCCCTGCCTTCTTCTGTTCAAGATGCATTAAAATTAGTTGTGGGGCTGTCTGATTTTTCTTTTGCTCTGTGGTCAGCTCATATTATTCATCACATTGATAACTACTTAGAACAACAAGAGCAAGAACAGAAAGACCTGGTTAGTCTCCAGACACAAGTGGCTAAGGCACAATTGCAGTAAATGAGAGACAAAGCGAACCAGGCCAAGGCCTCTGCTACCCAGATGCCCCAGCAAACCCCCCTGTGCCACCTCAGCAACCACAGGTCCTGCCATGTGTGCAGCACCACCCATCACCCACGTTCTATGACCCACCTCCTTTACAAAACTACCCCCCTCTGTATGCAGGATATCAGTACAGGAAAGCGTGGCCGCTCTAAGAAAAGATATGGCCCATGCAGACACAATCGCTGTTATCAGTGTGGTAGACTAAGACACTGGGCAGAGCACTGCAATGCCCGGCCAGCCCCACAATATTCACGAACAACAGGAGGAGTTCCCCAGTATGGCTATAATGTCTACCCTCCTCCACCACCTGGACAACATCAGGCCCCAGGAGCCAACCAAATGCCCCAGCAGGGGTTCCCAGAACAAACAGCAGGGCAACAGGATGTATTTCATTGTTTCTTTTGAAAAAAACAGCTATGCGTCGCTCTTTTTCAAAAAAAGGGGGAAGTAAGTGGGAGCACAGAAAGTAAGGTTTTAATGTGTTACAGCTCCAGACATGACAATGTAGAGGCGAGCCATCCTACATGTGTCAGACATGAGGCTGCAATTAGATGCAGAAGACACCAAAAGGGAGATGGAAGAATAGACAGAGGCAACAATGCAGCTGATTTGACTGCTAAAACTGTAGCTGGCTACACTGTATATACACTATACATAGACAAATGATTCAGAGGTCAATGAATGAAAAACCACATTGGGACTTATGCACACAGAACATTAAAAAGCTGCAAGAAGCAGCTGCTCCATCACAAAAGCATGGCAAAGAGAGATTGGCAAAAGTCTGCGCAGACACCAAATTTAATTTTAGTCCTCATGAAGTCCTGACAGGAAGGACAATGCCCTGTCCTTTCACTGTTGCCCATACAGATTCCTCATCAGCATCAGTTACAACATGAGGCCTTGTGTGAATATGCACGAACACTGAATAACACTGTGATGAGCGTCTCTCAAAAGGTGACACCAAGGAACAGGACACTGCTGCACCTGATGTAGCAGTGGGAAGCTAGGTCTACAGTAAACACCAAACCCGACTGGTTTTCTCCTAGATGGAAGGGACCATACAAGGTAGCAGAGATAACCACACCTTCACACAATGTGTGGTTAAAAGAGAACAGGAGAAATGACCGACCAGACTTTGGACTCTAAACTCTGACTGACTGACTGACTGTACCTGGTGGCCACAATGACTGACTTGAGACTATGACTATCTCCTTTGTCTAATGATGTATATATTCAATTGCAGGAGGAGCGATTCTCCCAGAATTCGTGTGGGAGACCAACTAACTTGTTTTATTCCACAGGCGGAGGAAAGCGCTGCTGTTATTATAATGTAAAACTAACACTATGACTAACTGTTGTAAATAATTTGCTTCAAATGTTTGCAGGATACTGTGGAGTTGCTATTATATGTCTGATTACGTGTTCCATGTTTGTCATGATGTTTATCTGTTTGTGCTGTTCCATGTTCGTTGTGTTGGATAAATACGGCCAATTGAGGGCTATGGTTAACGGACAAAGATTGAATAAGCTAAATGTCCGCTATAAATGTGTCTAGATTGGTCTAAAGAAAAAATCTAAGTTAAAGCTGTGGAGCAAAGTCTGTACTGTTTATGGTTTGGTTTATTCAGCTGATTGAAGAGCATTAAAATGAATTAGTTTGACTGCGGGGTTGTGTGTATGAACAAGATTTATCCTGGTTTTTCCTTCGGGGAAGAGTTCCCACTTCAAAGCGCTTTGTGTACACAGATAAAGTACGGACTTCAATGTGTTTTGATGTTTATTGCTTGGTGGCCACTGCGAGTGTGATGTATGTCTGAAGAAAGTTAGGGACAGAGGTATGCATGACTAAAAACTTTGTGTGTGTGTATGTGTGAAACAAAATATAGTAATTGAAAAGAAAAACGGGGAAATAACTACTTCGTTCAGAAAGCCGACAGTGAATACCACATGGTGATAAATAGTCAGTGCAAGAGAACTCCAACAGAGTTAACTGGGGACGCAAAATATATGAACTACAAAAACGAAAAGAATATCAAATACTTAACAGAATGGGAAAAGAAATATGGGTTTAAAGGTCGACTAACGCAGGCCGACTGCACTAAATCAGTCCAACAAATAGGAAAACAGATTTTTAGACCAGACAAAGACCAGAAGCTCCAGTCAAAACCAGTCCAGGACCCCGGCTCACCTGATCAAGGCAATGAAAGCCTGCCTTAAATCATTTCAACAACGCTGATGCGCCACTGTATATTGTACAAACTGCACAAATATTTAGCCCTGAAAAGAAAACCAGTTCCATGGTACAGCTGTGGCCAATACATTGTCTCTGATAAAATTTTTATTTGAGAGGCTGTCAGACCCAAACCTACAGTTTCCTTACAAAGACATTACGCAGATCATCACGCACTTCATGATACTTTAGGATTCGCCAAATATGCAAAGTGCCATTTTAAGAAACAAGCTAAAAAAGGTTTGCTACAGTTGTGTTAACAGCTCCCCAGGGGAGAAGTTTCTGCTGTTTCAATTCCAGAAGGAACAGCGTCATGGCGACCACACGGAAGGAGACACAAAATGGTGGAAAACAGAACAGGACTGGACTGGTCAGGAGCAGACAGGTCAGAGGTCCACAAACATATACATGGGAGCTGCGCGAGTAAAATGATAAAATGGCAACGTGTTAAAATGATATGATGCGTATGCTACGTTTTGTTTTATTTCATTTATTTATTTGTTTTAACATTATGGGGAAACATTTGACAGTTTTGGGGACAGCTTTAGAAAAAAGAGAAAAACCTATTGTAATCAGCCAAAAAGGGGGTAACGATTTAAGTTTATTCATTTCTGAGCAATGTTTACCTTTATTTTACGCTTATAAGTATTTTGGGTTTTATTTTAAAAAACGAGATGTTATTTTGACAAAACAGGATGTACGGTGCTACATTACTTCAGTTAGCTTAACTTTGCTAATTCATGGATAGAGCACTGTCTCTTCTCTGCGTGTTGGGCTAAAAACAAGAGAAAAGATATGAAAATCAGGGGTTTTTTTAGAGAACCATTGAAGAAACATTTTTAATTGTCTTGACTAACTGTGTTTAGGAAATCTTTTACACTATTATACTCACTGTAGGACTGGGTCAGAGTGATACGCATTTTTAGTTATTTTGATATGATTACAAGAAGTTATAATGCTACGTTTTATTTTATTTCATTTATTTTTTTTACACAACCTAACCTATAAACAGATGGCTCTAAAGGAAAAAGCAACCAGGTTTGTTGATAGCAAACCCCCACCTACTGAGTTTGTGGCATTGACGTGTATATTAGCTAAAGGCAGAATAGAAACTTTTTACATCGATACTCACTATGCGTGTTTTTGCACAACAATGGAAAAGTCAAGGCACTGGGAGCCTCTACAAGAAAACAATCAACCACAGAGATCTGTTTAAATTTTTAGATGCTATACTGTTACCAACAAAAGTAGCAATTTATAAGTGGCCAACACACACTTAAGGGCACAAATCCCATACCATACAGCAACTATAAAACTAATGATAAAGCTAAGAAATCAACAAACAGAAGTGCTGACAGCAGACTACCCATCTCCAATATGTCAAACTGTCTTAAAAGGCATGCAGAAAGCCTACTGAAACTGTGAGTGAATCACAGTTAATGTGACCCAGAGCTTTAGTTTTTAATTGTCTTTCAGTTTTGATGATATTAGTTAGCATCAACATTAGCTTTAATTTATATTTGTTGAGCTGGATTGTTTCTTTTGGCTAAAGAAAGAACACTTCCATGATTTGTCTGTAAAAGAGGAACATGGATTCCTCATGGTGCTGTTAGAAGTTCTTAAGTCTTTTTTTTTTCTTTTCTGTTTGTTTGCTTTTGTCCCAAAACCTACAGTCAGGAAGACCTGGCTCAAGTTAGATTTGACTGAAAATTTCTCTGTTATGCCAAAAAGGGGGTCCTTATCATGAATTTCCACAACAAAGGCAGCCTCTCAAGCTGACCTTCAGAAGTGGCAGAAAAGGGAGACAACCTGTAATGAAACAACAGAACTATATGAATGACCAGAAGGGAAACCCAGCCTACCAAGTCTTTTTTTTTTAGATATGCTGCAATTTTGGGAGATGGACAGAGTCATGCCTCAAAAAAGGGGGAGATAGATAGGGACAGGGACAGCCATGCTAGTGTTTATGAATTTTCAAACTACTCCAACATTTTTGTTAACCGTACTACATGGGCTTGCCACAATGCAAGAGAAAACTTAAGAACTAAAAGAGGTCAGTTTCCAAAACCACTACTTCCATTTCAACACATCTGCATGGACTCCATAAAATTAAACAAGTGTAAGGGAAAGAAACTCTGCCTGGTAATAATAGACATATTGAAGTGCTTCCCACAACTCATAATCCCCAGATATGGAATTCTTAAATTATATAGTGACAATGGAACACAAGTTGTACACTGTGCAATACCATTGTTAGTCCAAAATCTTTACACATGCATATCATTCACAACCTGCAGAGTCAGTAGAAAGACATAATGGCACTCTTAAAGCACAACTGAGCAACACATGGGAAGAAATTGGAAAAAATAGGATTTATTGTCTACCATTAGTACTCATGCACATGTTTGTAATTCCCACAGCATTGACCTTTTGAATTAATATATGGCAGACCTTACATTATTTCACAATTAAAACCTTTCCAGTGTCCAGATGAAGAGGCCGAATGAGCCTTGGAAGAGTATATGACATAAAATGCTAACATACAAGAGGTTGTTTGTGCTTGTTCTATTCCAGGAGACCAGTGGAGCTGCAAATCAAAACTATGAAATCTGGAGAGAGGGTGCTACTGAAGGTGATTAAGAGAAAAAAACTGGTCCAGTCCAAGGTAGTAAGATCCATACCAGATATTGCTCACCACACCTACAACAGTAAAAATACAATAGCTGAGAGGAGATCCTAGATTCATCTATCCGACTGTAAGCTGGTGATGCCCTTATTCTCATAACACAAGCCAGGGACAGTTAGCTACATGCCACAGCTCCCTAAGGTGAGCCTGACTGCACAGGGGACTTTTCCAATAGGGAAGAGTCGTCTCAAACTCAGTGAAGAAACCATCGGCCAACGAGGGCATAGGGTGTGATATAAAAATATGCAGGGACAGGTAGAAGTAGGGCTAGGAAACCAGCTGAGAAACAGATGTCACATCTCCTCCCTTAGGTAGTTTTCACAGTATTAATGGATCTCTAGTGGAAAGAAGAGTATAACAGTTGAAAGACCTCACTATACAGGATGTAATGACCTTAGAATCAGAATGTGTTGTCAAAATTGTAAGTTTGAACAAATTATGTTTACTGTTTGACCCCATTTTACCTCACTGAAGTAGTGCATTGGCACAAACCTACAAGGTCCCTCACATTTTCAAGTCAGCATTTTTAGAAGTTCCTAGGGCCAGATATAAACGCTGGGGTGACCGTGCTTTTACCGTTGCAGCCCCTAAATTGTGGAACAGTCTAACTCCTAATCTTAGGTCAGCTACTGACCTCCGTGCTTTTAAATCATTGCTTAAAACATATTTATTCAGCTTGGCTTATGAAAAACAGTAGGCCTGATGCATTCCTTTTATTTCCTTTTGGTTTTAATTTGTTGAACATAGGTTAACTGTGTAGCTGTGTTATTGTGCTTTTATTTTTATTTTTGGGCTGATCTTAATTTCTCTGTTTTAGTCATCTATTGTGATTCTATTCTGCTGTGAACGGTGCTTTGGTCAGCTGAATGTTTTTAAAGTGCTATATACACAAATTTGAGTTATATTGTTTGTATTTGTTCTACTGTGGGACTACAATTAGGAACAGCCCCCCCAGTCAGTTGAAAGAATTGGCAGACTACAGGATTACCGTGTATACCATAAGGGCATGATAAGTTTTTTTCTCTAACATTGAACAATGTTAATCTTTCTTTACTGTTTCCACCGGCGAGACAAAGGAGATGTTCCTCCATTGGCAGGGTCCTGAAAATTATACCTGCTATGTACGCTCTGTTCCCGGCAAGAACGCTCACTACCTGCCGCTGGGCCTGATGCAAGGAAACCTTCAACATCACTATTCTGCTACCCGGTTTGTGAACCAAACCATCTGAAGGATAGACACATGGTGAACATACGGAGACAGCAAGCTGAGACCAAGACTCCCCTCACTGTGGCAGGGCAGCTGTGCCCTGGTGCAGCTGCTGATGTCCCTTCACATGCCTCCTTGAGAGAAGACAAGGAGCTAGGGGAAAGCTGTGATCTGCATCCCACCTACATCGCAGGACCAGGAGAGAAGGCAGGCCCCAGAGGAACGGCTAATAACAGAGTGTACATAGACGAAATTGGTATACGAGTTCAAAGTTAAAAATTAAATAGAAACAGAGTTCGAACCTTTTCTTTCCCGGTGGATCACAGTAAATGAAGATGTAGATTAGATTACTATTGCAGGACATGTTATGAATTGGTCAAATAGGATGAACTTACTGTCGATTGCTCAGCTTATTAATTTCTCATTTTTGTATTTGTTTTTAATTTTTCCAGTTTGCATTGAAAAAAGAGAAATATGAACGATTCATGCT
>NW_018128147.1:655728-655992 GCF_001952655.1 Monopterus albus | reverse complement strand
ACTCTATTTAGAATAATTGTAATATTAAATGATCCTTTAAATTGTAATGGTTTGTCTGAATTAATTTAGTTGGTATCTCACTCTTGCCACGACATGGACCCTAAGGGTCAAGGAAGCACACAGCAATGACATAGGAATATTCTTCTTCTTCGGTGGTTTTGCCGGTGGTTGGTTATACCACTGACTGTAAATAAAAGCTGAAGAGCAGCTTTGAAACTCGAGTCTGGCCGTCGCCATATTGGTAGGCCATAGCGGGCGGGGGGA
>NW_018128147.1:652874-655381 GCF_001952655.1 Monopterus albus | reverse complement strand
CTACAACCACAGAGACACACGCACACACACACACACACACACGCACACACACACACACACACACACACACACATATCTAGACTTTACCACATTCTAACAAGGGGGAGCTCCGGTTCACACCAAATGGACAATAGGATCAAAAAGCTGTTGAATGTTGTACCTCTGTCCAGGGTGGAGCAGCCCAAGAAGATAAAATGTATTGTAAGAACTTAATTCGGGGTCAGTGGATGGAACTCCTGCGGGAGCTCTATCTCTCTGATCCCAGCACTGTAAGGCCTACCTGTGATCAGACATTCAGTAAACTTTCTGTTGATTTTAAACAGTCCTCTCCTGTCTTCACTTCTCGTGCTTCCAGCAAAAGAATCTGGTTATTTTCTAACAAAGCTGTAACCTTAGACCACTCAATCTACTCGACAACTGCATGTGGCCAGAAAGAATAATCAAAAGGTGTAATGCAGTTATTTAGCCTGACGGTGGTGCTGTATTCCACTCACAGTGAATGGGAAAGGGGTCCAGGTTAGTCTGCTGATTGATCAGCTCATGCCTGGACATGCAGGCAAAGACTGTGTTAACGTCCTCTTTGGCAGCAGCATACTGGAGGGTGGAAGAGGTGGTGGATAGGTCTGTGGCTGGATGCAGCTTCACACTGGAGGTGATCACAATGGCTGCAGAGGAACAGACAGGCAGATGACATCAACACACACATGCACACACAGCACAGTTAGTGCTGCAGGTGTTGCAGTTTTTCTCTTGTTTAGCTGTAAAACTAGATGAGATGGGTTTATTATATCTAACCAGACCAAACCAGATGGGAGGTTCCTAATCACAAGTCTGTTACCTATTGTTTTTACTGTCAGGGGCCTGTCAGTAGGATAGCACCAAACAAACCTTTACTGTCCAATCAAGGAGTTGGTTCAATTCAGATGACAAAAGTCTTGATGTGATATTATATTACTGCATGCCTCAATGACAGTAAATGATGTATTTCTGTTGTTTAACATGTTGTCATGGATAAATACAATACACTATGACAGATTTCGTTTTCACACTCCTGTCACTGGGAAAAAACCCTTGCTGGCCCCCTGGGGGAATCTATAACAGCAATTTGTGGTGCGACCGCTGGATAGTTTCTGGGTGCATCAGCGAACAACATGTGATACATTACCTTTCCCGTCGGCTACCAAAAGCTCTCCATTCTTTAACCATGTGATTGTAGCTGCAGGGTTTGCATCTGCTGCAACACATGTTCCCACCTGAACAAAACAGAGAAGGGAACAAAACATCAAACCATGTAAAACAGAAAACATGCAGATGCAGGAGGACTTAACATAGACATTTAATTAATTTAATCTGGTTTCATCCGTGTCCGCTGTCGATATGGAAATAATGAAATTTGATTATTTATCTAAACGCTATGAAACCATTTTATGCCCTTAACCTGAACTGAATGATGTTGCAACAAATCTTATACAAGAATACAGCATTATAATATTATCTTCCATTTTTAATGTGGATGGTAGTGTAAATAGAGTGTAGAAGCAATTTCTCCCTGTTAAATAAAAAATATCAGCACATATGCAGTAGCTGCTACTAGCAGCTTCACTGTCAAACCTATTCCAATGAAGTTCTAATTTCTCGGTTCCAACGATGTAATATCTGCTTTCCAACGTTAGCAATGTTGGATGTACGCCAGAAAAAAACAAACAACCATCCGATTCAGGAATGAATGAGCACACTGTTTCTCTGTCTTGTTGGTAACACCTTCAGGACTGAAGGTCAGCAAAGGTAGAAGAGATACTGTGTGTGTGAGTGAAACAGATAAGGAGGGAGTCACAAGAACATTCCTTCTCCCAAAGTGCCTGGGTTCATATCCTGTACACAGTGAGTAAAGACTCACAGCTATATGCCTGCCATCAACGCTTACCCTAACCATAACCTAAATCACATTCTAACCTGAACCCTAAAACCAAGTCTTAGGCCAGACAGTCATTTAGAGCTATGTCAGATAATGACCTGGCCAAAATGTCCACACACCCTGGTATGAAACACACTGGTCCTCATATAGCCATACAAGTACACACACACACACACACACACAGTCACCTTAGTGAGTGAACATAAGTCACTAATAATTTCACAAAGGAATGAACCCATCTGACTTGAAAAACTCTTTAAATACCACTTGGCAACAACACTGACAGATAATACTGATTTTCAAGAACAAAATTTGTTTAGTTTACAGTTTGTTCTTTCTTATGTATTAAGGATCTGGCATTATGCATTTGTTAATTTTCTGTACATGTTATTGTAATGCAGAGGACAGGACATTAACAGTACAGGGAAAACAAACCAAAGGGTAGAGGACACTAACAAAGACCAAAAGGATGCAAGGTGTATGGTGAGAGTACTGTTTCCTGTACACATGGTGGGTTTTTTTGTTTTTTGTATGGTTGTTTGTGTGGGTTCAAGTCTATTCAGTCTAAAAAAAGGGAAAAGGAGCAAGTAAT
>NW_018128147.1:644896-650602 GCF_001952655.1 Monopterus albus | reverse complement strand
AAGTTTATTGGAAACAGGTGAGCATCACGATTTTGTTACGCCAGGTTATCCCCGGCACCTCGTCAGCTGGCATGGGGATTTCCAGCAGCTCCACCCCGGCATAGGTGGGAGCACACTCTAGGCGGCGAGGCACACCTGTTCTCAATTATCAGGGCAATACTTAAGGAGAGTGCAGGAGTGTCCTTTTTGCTAGATGATCTCTTGACATCCTGCTGGTAACTGTTCATGTTGAAGTCATGCCAAGCTGCTCTGTGGGTGAACTGTCTTTTTGTTTTCTTTGATAATGATGTTATGAACTGTGTGCGATGGTTTGTGAGACTTCTGCACGTGTGTTTTTTGATTCCTGCTCTTTGAGTTAAAGGGCTACTTTGTTTGGAACAGTTTTTTGTAATACCTGATTTTTTTTTTTTTTTTTCGGTAAGCTGGTTTGCTTCAGCCACTTTGTTTTTGAGCACCACTGGGTGCAATGACTGAACCATTTGCTCAAAGCAGAGCTCCTAAGAGTTAGATCTGCCCTGTTGCTGTGACTTTTCTGTGGTACTGGAACTCTGCCTCCAGCCTTCATCTCCTGCACTCCTGTCATCTGTCAGCCTGCCCATCTGCCTCCACTACATTGGGACTGTACACCAGGCCAGTGATCTCCTGCACCGGCTTCTGCCTCCCTGGACTGCTTCCTAGCAGCGTTCTCCTGCCGAGAGCCGGCACACCGATATTTCAGGTACTCTGTTTTAATACAGAATATAGCCCTTGTCTTGTATACCAATTGCCTTATCTCATACACTCATCGTCTGTTCTAATATAACAAGCCGCACCTCTCCTGCAACCCCGGGTTACACCTCAAGTGGTCCAGTCAACACAGCGTCCCCAGCTGCCCGAGATCGGCTGCAGCGTCCAACTCTGTCTACTCCTAATTTCTAGATTAATTAAATCCTTTACCTTGTCAAGCCTGAGTCTGAGTCCTGCATTTGAGTCCTTACTATTTATTGAAATATGGCTTGCCGTAACACGACTAGGTATAAAAGGAGTATCCCAAAAGGCTCAGTCATTCACGAGCAAGAATGGGGCGCAGTTCACCACTTTGAACTGCATGAGGTGTAGGGGAGGTGACAGTGGTGAGGTGGGTAGAGCAATGATCTCCCAACCAGAAGGTGGAAGGTGTGAATCTTGGTGCTGGCAGTCCACGTGTCGAAGTGTCCTTGGGCAAGACACTGAACCCCCCCCCGTTGCCCCCGATGGTTAGAGCCATCGGTTGAGGTGGTGCCGCAGATGGCTGGTTCTGTACCGAAAACAAATTCCTTGTGTGTAACATGGCCAATAAAGGTGATTATCCTTATGAGCAAATAGTCCAACAGTTTAAAAACGATGTTTCTCAACATACAACTGTAAGGAATTTAGGTATTTCATCATCTACAGTCCATAATATCAAAAGATTCAGGGAATCCAGAGAAATCTTTGCATGTAAGTGGCAAGGCCATAAACCAACACTTGAATGCCCGTGACCTTCGATCCCTCAGGCTGCACCGGCTTGTCTGGGCCCGAGCTCATCTGAGATGGACTGAAAGTGTGCTGTGGTGTGATGAGTCCACGTTTTATTGTTTTTGGAAATCATGGATGTTGTGTCCTCCAGGCTAAAGGATAAGGATAATCACCTTTATTGGCCAAGTATGTTACAAGGAATTTGTTTCCGGTACAGAACCGATGGCAGCCATCTGCGGCACCACCTCAACCAATGGAACTAACCATCAGGGGTAAGGGGGAGGTTTAGTGTCTTGCCCAAGGACGCATGGACTGCCAGCACCAAGATTCGAACCTTCAGCCTTCTGGTTGGGAGACGACTGCTCTACCCACTGCAGCACTGTCACCTCCCCGCACCACTGTCGTCTCCCCAAAGAGGAAAAGGACCATCCAGATTGTTAGCAGCACAAAGTTCACATTGTTATCAGCACAAAGTTGAAAAGCATCTGTGATTGTATGGGGGGGGTGTTAATGCCCATGGCACGGGTAACTTGCACATCTGTGAAGGCACCATTAATGCTGAAAAGTACATACAGGTTTTGGAACAAAATATGCTGCCATCCAAGCAGCATCTTTTTCAGGGACATCCCTGTTTATTTCAGCAAGACAATGCCAAGCCACATTCTGCACATGTTACAACAGTGTGGCTTCGTAGTAAAAGATTGCAGGTACTAGACTGTCCTGTCTACAGTCCAGACCTGTGTCCCATTGAAAATGTGTGGCGCATAACGTGCAAAATACGACAATGCAGGCCCCGGACTGCTGAGTAACTGAAGTCGTACATCAAGCAAGAATGGGAAAGAATTCCACCTACAAAGCTTCAACAGTTAGTGTCCTCAGTTCTCTAACGCTTATTAAGTATTGTTAAAAGGAAAGGTGATGTAATACAGTGGTAAAAATACCCCTGTCCCAGCTCTTTGGGAACATGTTGCAGGCATCAAATTCAAAATGAGTGAATATTGCAAAAATAATAGTTTATCAGTTTGAACATTAAATATCTTGTCTTTGTGGTGTATTCAATTAAATATGGGTCAAAAAGGATTTGCAAGTCATTGTATTCTGTTTTTATTTACATTTTACAGTGTCCCAACTTCGTTGGAATTGGGGTTTGTACATTTGGCAACTGAGAGAGTTCAGGCTTCAACATGACACTTTACTCTTACTTGGTATAAATAAAATAGATTTAAGTATAAGTCATCTCTTCCCCTCCCACTTTCTCCCACTCATATTCCATACATTTCTCCCCATCTCTCTTTCCTCACTACAAAATGTCCAAAGTTTTTCAACAGCACCTGAATTTTTTGGTGGGGATAGCAACAGAGAAGGCAGTGTCACTTGATCCATAATATATGGGTTTTTGCTGCATGTGGTGGGAAATGTGAATTGCCAGCTATAGAGAAGAAGCAGATGGTCAATGTGCTGCCCACAGCTTTTCAAAAGCTTCTCTTTTTTTCAGCAGATACTACAATAATACTGAAGTGAATATGAGTTATAAGTGTATGTTCAGACAATGAAAACAAAAAGCACAATAAGGAGCAAAATTCTTCAGGATGCGGGTGTTTAACTGTGAATACACAGTAAGTTCAGATTTGAACCATATGCATTAAAGCCCTGAGACACATTTGTGCACATGCTGTCACATACTGACATTTGCTGTGGTTTTTTTCATGTCAATGTTCTCTGATAAAAGCGTTTTAGCAGTAGCAATAAGTGATGTTTTGATACTGAGTTCAGTCATCTTTCACATCAGCACTTCTTTCACTGCAGCTGAATCACAAATCTTTTATCAGCTATGTCAGACACAATCAGGGAGCTCCATTAGTATATTAGCTGCATAGAGCAGTAATATATCACAGTTGGGTTTAAAAAATAGAGGTGGCTGAAACACATGATGTGAGTGAAAGCCTTTTCAGTAAAATGGTAAGTTAAATAACTTTATTAAGACATGTATTTTTCACATTAATTACCAAGGGCGTAGTTTTGCATATGGGCCGTAGGGACATGTCTCTACCAATATTTGAACAAACCCATGCACATTATCTTTGGAGTGAAGTCATATTACATCATTCCGATGTGCCTGACTGAGTGCAATGTACCATCTTTCCTCCGGATCATTTTCCCTGTGTACATATTGTAAGTAAAGTTATTTAGCTTAGAACTGGCTTCATCATGTCATCTTTAGGTTTCTTCATCTCCAGTAAATCGGTCAATGCACTGAGAACTTGAGAATTATCAAAGAGACTGAATTACTCTTATTAACCACTTCACTGATAGTGTGATAGTACTCAAACTGTCTGATGCCCTAATCTAACTAAGCACTGAATATTAAATATTGATGTCCATGTTCATAAAGTTTAGTAATATACGCTACAAGTGTAACACTAACAAGAGCTAGGCCTACTACAAAAATATTCAATAACGTTGCTCTTACCCAGTGTAGCGTTACGAAAATTACTTTACACAATGTGTAAAGTAATTTTGGCTGTCAGCTGGTTATACTTCAACCCTTAGTTAGAAAAAAATGTGTTTTTTCTGAATTTGGGGGAATTTTGTGGGGAAGAATATTCAGTAACTTCACTCATATATTGTAGTGTCAACAAAATCACTTCACATTTACTTGATTTCTTAATCTAGTAGTTACTTTTCAATATCCTACTAATAAACATAATACAACATAATCATAAAACTTTGATTCCTTGTGAGAAATTCACAAGATACCAAGCAGTAATTTAAATGATAAGGATATAAAGTAGTTCAAATTAGCTCTGTCTTTACCAGCTGCAACATTAGAATGATGAATGTAAAAATTCATCAATAAGTATAATCCAATAATATGATATACTGTACATGTGAAATAATAAACTGTATAATGAATACTTTGAGTACATTTTGATACTAATACTTTGTACTTTTACTTAAGCAACATTTTGATTTGGGTACTTTTACTTGTAAGAGAGTATTTTTATACTGTGGTATTTATACTTTTACTTAAGTAAAGAATGTGAGTACCTGTTCCACTGCTGAAAATAACTATGCCTATTTACTTCTGCAGATAAAAGCCAATATACATTTACAAAAAATGATGACATCTGTCAAATACTATTAATTTGTTATTAGCTTACAGTTTGCAGGGATGGAGAAAGTAAGTATCCTCTTCCAATTCAGAAGCATCTACTTAAAACTGGCAGATGCACTTTTTACATGAAATAAGTTGAATGCTGACACTACTACTGAACCATTTACCAGAGTACAGTGTATGTTTTCAGGCGGATTTCTCAGCACATAAACAGCAACTCATTCCAATGGGTACAAACAACAAGGTGCTGAGGCAGATAATTACAATGTTGTGAGCAGAGAACATTTCAAAATACACCTAGGTGGTGCATTCACAAACACTCCAGTGTCCAACAGTCATCTACCTGAAAATCAGGGATGGAAGTAATGCAACACAACTACCCCCATTATTGTAACATAGTACATGTTTTGTCTACTTTTTTGAGTTTTTCTTTTTTTACTAAAGTATTGTTAGTGTTTATTTTAGGGTATTTTACTTTGCTACACTTTAAATAGCCTCCATCACATGGTAAAAAAACAGGATATACACATATTCAAAACCATTTAGTCACCACCATTAATCTTTTCTATTGTAAAAGTAGAACAAAAGTTTGAAAACACTTCTAATGAAGCACAAATCTCAGCTTCAACAGTGTCACTGAGAATTTTATTATCATTTTTCTTCTTCAGTTCAGCTTTAAATTGTATTTATTTCATGTTCATTATTTCATTTATCTTTTTATCAATGCACTTTATATCATTTTTATTCCATTTAAAAATGTTTATGGAATGTTAATTTCATACTTTAATTTGATAATACATTTTATTTTATAAATTAAAATAATATGTTATACAGAATATTGTACATGCTCTTGCCTGGGAAAGGTCCTAGTGGACAATCTACTGTATTTACTCCTCACCAACCACACAGTTAAAAAAGTAACTAAGTAACTTACATTTAACTTGGAGTATGTTTGAAGTAAATAACTTTTTACTTTTGATTAGATTTTTATACAAGAAATTTTATTTTTACTTAAGTAATTTCATCACAGTAACAGTACTTGAGTAATATAATTTAGTACTCTTTACACTGCTGCTATAACTATAAAGCATAAAGCTTATAGTTAGGGTGGATCA
>NW_018128147.1:621151-640615 GCF_001952655.1 Monopterus albus | reverse complement strand
AATAAAATTTGATTTGATTGATTTGCTGAGCTGTGATGTCTGAAAACCAAAACAATGCGAAAACATGGATGCTGTGAAAAGGATGGTGTGAATTTGATTGTGTCTCACAGAAAGTAGTTAGTATCCATGAATGCTCTGATGTCAGTGTCCCCTTAGATGTACTTACTAATGGTGAGTTTCCAAACAAATAATCAGTCACAGTACAGCACAACATGAAAGTAACGTATCTTTAACCAAAATGGAAAGGTGGCAAGTGGTTCATTGTAATGTGGTTCCTCAACTCAGTAGTTAAAGCTTAAAGTTGATGTTTTACACAGCACCACACTAGAATAAATAAAGCCCAGTATTCACCTGGAAGCAAGAAATTAACAGGCATACTTTGAAAAATGCCAATAATGTCATGTAAATATAAAGTGTAGTTAAGATTAGGGAACAACAAAACTGTTAAATCATACACAAAATCTTGTTTTTGACTTGTTTTTGTTTTCTCCTCTGTTCCTGAATTCCTCTACCACCTCAGGCTGCTTGGACCGTCTAAATTATCCAGCATGTCAGCGGCCAATGTGCCCCAGCCAGGGTCCACAATGCCACCTCATGCAATACACTGCTTTTTAGGATACGCATAGAGTGGTATTCACCATCTACCTACAATAGAATTTTACAAATTTAATCGAATAGACAAACAGAACTCCCTGACTGAATACATATTTCTATTCAGTATGTAACACTACATGTACCACAGCTAAAGAGAGAAAGAATTACTTAAACTTCCACACACACACACTTCTGTATGCAGTATTTATGCAGTGTAATGGGATAGCTTCACACTGTAACACACACAGGGGATGGCTATGGCTCAGGAGGTAGAGCGGGTCGTCTCCTAAGTGGTTCTATTCCCGGCTTCTCCAGTCCACATGTCCAAGTGTCCTTGAGTAAAACACTGAACCTCCCCCAGCTGGGAGTGTGAATGGGTGAAAGCGCTTTGAGAGTGCTGCAATGCATAGAAAAGCGCTGTGCGAGTATAAGACCGTTTACTACAATTTAACGGCTGTAGTGAATCTTACTGTTGTTGGCTTGTCCTTCTGCAGTGCTTCAGACTTGTCCATAATCCTAACTGATGATGGTTTCTCTGCAAACATAAAGGAGAAAATCTCATTTTGAAATCACAAAAGTGTGTTTTGGGGATAATTTGCATTTTTATACTGAGCACAGAGAAAAACATTTTTCACCACCAACGTTCAGCACTTGGCAAGTAAACAGCACAGATCATCTACATGCTGTGCTGTAAATGTGTTGCATTGATAATATTCAAGCTGTATGACATAATTTCAGCCTGGCCTTTGTTAGCTACAATCAAACCTCCAAGGACTAGTGAGCTAGACTCTTCGTGTTCTGTTTCATGTTTGAGTTTGCCATTAAGAAGTGATACATAGGCAGTTTTGAGGATTAAAATTCAGAAGCTTTGCACAGGAGGAAACAAAAGGTACAAATTCACAGGGGAAAACACTGAGTTTTAATGCTATTAAAAAATAAGATGTTTGTTAGCAAAAGTGCAGGCTTTGATGAAGCCTGACAGATAAAATGTTTAGTTTTTCATTCATTTGTCTGTGCTAATGATTTTTAGTTTTTGTCACTGACTTTATGGAAACCAAAATAGCTTGTACTGAACTTACTGTAAACAACAACAAGTACAGGGTACTCCATGAGGTTGTTATCTGACACCACCATGCAGGTGAAGGTCTTCTCGTCTTTAAGTGAGGCCTGGCTGATGAGCAGGCTGAACTTGTCATCAATGCTGACCCGCTGGGCATAATCATCTGTGGCTTGTACTGTGGCCGGGTCATTGCGAGCCTGCTTGACTAAGAGATCACCAGGAGAGCCATCTTCTTTTACCTAAAGCATGAGAAGAGACAGAAACAACAGAAGGACTTGGTGATTTTGGAAATATGTACATCATAGTTCTCAGTCCTCAATCATTTAAACATAAATGAAACAATCTAGGGCACCTTATTAAACCTGCCATTCAACAAAGAATATCTGACAGTACAATCATTCAAAGTTCAACCACCATGAACAACGAATGTTGATTAGAAGATATATACACTGCAGGTCACATGGTCTCTTCCAATATTAGTAGACTCAGCATGACAGATCATACTTTATCTCACCGATTCTAATTATGCTGGAGAATAAAAAGATCCTTATTTAGATTACAATAACAATTATATGACCTGGATAACTGAATCCTGTTTTTGCTAAATATTTTACTAAGTACACTAGCTTTTAGCTCTGTGCTCACTTGAGGTTTTGCCTCAAAGTGTCATGAGCATTTTCAGCACTCTTCAGCACCATAAGATGAACAGGAACTAGACAGGAATGGCTTAATGTTACTCACTCTCTCATACTCTGAAGTGACGGTTGCACAGTCTGCTGGTGATAGTAGCAGGGCTGTAGGTGCACTGGCAGAGTGACATGCATTTTGCCTGGACTAAAGAACTGCTGCACATTGAGTCAAGCAAAGAATCAGACAACACACACTTTATATTTTATTTCTACATTTTTTAAATCATACACAAATACTACTTGAATGTCATCTGAATTCTAAAAAAATGTGTATGCCAAATCAAAACGCCCTCTTTCTTTATCCATTTCTGCTTAGGAAGGTTTGTTTCTGGCTGCCATACACAACATTACTGCTGCCTCACTTCCTGATTTCCCAAACTAAGGGGTGGGCCGAGGGTCACAGAATGTGTGTGCATTAATTGCACTTCAAAAAATTTGTGGCATTAAAATAAATTTGCATTAATACCTTATTATATACATATATATCAAAACTGCCTAGGGTCTAATGGTGATGTCTTAAACTTTATGATTCTTAGTAATCCCAGAGAACGAGCAGCACAGCGGCACGGTCGCTGTCGCCTCACAGCTAGAAGGTTCTGGGTTTGAGCCTTTCTGTGTGGAGTCTGCATGTTCTCTCTGTGTCTGCGTGGGTTCTCTCCGGGCACTCCAGCTTCCTTCCAAGTTCTAAAGACATGCAGCTTAGGTTGACTGGAGGCTCTAAATTGCCCCAGGAGTGAGTGTGTTGGTCCCAAGCCCGGATAAATAAAGAGGGTTGTGACAGGAAGGGCATCCGGCATAAAAATGTGCCAAATTTACTCATGCGAATCGGATTCGCTGTGGCAACCCCTCACAGGAAAAGCCGAAAGTAGAGTAGTAGTAGTAATGACTGAGTACATTCAAGTGAAATCCTTTTACAACAGCGTTTTTAGTACAGTGACGTCTTCTGGCAAAAACCAGTTTCAAAAATTACAGGGATTTAACTTAGTTTAATGACCAGTGCAACTAAAAACTTTTATTTCTTTCACTTTTTACATACCGGCAATATGTCATTTCCAAGGCAAGGACCAGAGTTCAGTGTGTCTGTAAATGATCCTGATTAAATGACATTTAAATGTAAGAGTCTCACTGTAGACTTGATGCAACCTCCCATGAAAAGCAACAGTGTAACACATTTATTTTGTCTTGCAGTGCTTACCCCAAAACACTCAAGTATGGGCTGGCTCAAGTCTGTTTCCTTGAATCAGAATGTACTGTATACTGTATGTTGTATGTGCCAGGGACTATGACTTTATGGCCCTCAGGTCTTCATTCAGATATACCCGGGGCAATGAACAAGATGGCTGCACATAAACTATTTCATCAAAATGGCAAATTTTTATGAAACGTAGCTTGTAGCTCATTGTCTGTCTGCCTTACTACAGTAACAAGGCATCTTTGTGTTTTAACAACACTTCACTTATGATTTAATGACCTTGGAACTTTTATTCTGTAAATATTTTGTCCTAGGATTGGTCTTATGCTACTTTATTAAATTTAGATTTTTCCTGGAAAGAAAGTAAAACATTTAGATTTGGAATATCTGGTCCGCCTGTCCAAGTAAGACAAATCAGTAGGCCGACAGATACAGCCATCTTAAATTTCTGACTGGACCTCAGTGGAACCATGTCCGATCTGTGACAGGTCCGCACACAGCCCCTGCTCTCACACTGTGTCCCCCACAATGACGCAGTGGTCTCAGCGCTGCCTTGTTAACACCCCTAAGCACCGAGTGTGCAAGCCACCCACGTTGTTGTACATATCCACCAGTTGGAGTATTTGTTGTTGTTTACTGCGGCTGACTAATAATTTGATCCTTCTGTTAATATCCAGACCTGCTGGTGGATGAATACAGTAGGACACCAAACGGAGCTGAGGCACCTGGTTAGCAGTGGCTGCCTACATATTAACCAGTGTCCGTGTCTGTCACAGTAACAACTACTACTTCATTATGAGTACATGCTCAAGCCTTTGAGACATCGTGCCACTGGCAGTTATTGCATTATGTCAATATTATGTCAATGTTGCCCTCAGGCTCTGTTGCTCTTGTTAGGTATTTTTAGTCAGATAGACATTGGTTAGACACTTCATGTATTAGAAATGTTTAGTGTAGACAGGATGTCTAGCTCAGGCTGTTAAATGCTTAGTCATTCCCATGGGGTACTCCAGGTTGTTTATGTTCAAGGATAACTAGATAGGAAGTTGATTACTGTTAGGAGACAGGATGTTTATTATTATTATGACGTGTTTAATCATAATCGTAATCATAATACTTTATGCTTAATGTCATGACATGTCACTAGAGGTCATGTCAGAATATCTTAGATACACACCACACAATCAACGGACAATCACACATCGATTTTCTTCATGTTTTGACTACTGCCATGGTCAGCTGCAAAGCTGGCACCGGGAGACGTCACAGTTTGGCGTTCCTGTGTAGAATGGGGCTAGCCCAAAGCGATATAATGTACAGGCCTGTTGGGTTCGGGGTCTTTCATCCTTCAGCTGCCTGCATGCATGTTGGAGGTGCAAGATACCTGAGCATGTAATGTTAATTTTTACCTGTGTTCATGGAATAAATCAGCACTGTTTTGAAGCTACTTGGACTGCCTCGTCTCTCAGAGTTAGCATGGTAAAAAGAACCGGAATACAACACTCTTTTATGCTCTCCTGAATAAAACCGCTGACTTTTTCCGCACTTCAGGGCCAGTCTTGGCCAAATAGACACTCACTCACATCTAAAAATGATATTCCTCTATAGTCTATACAACTACACTGCAAATGCAGATATGTTTTGTAGTTAACGTATTTGGTCATTACATTTTATTCCGATGAAACATTACATTGATTCTTGAATGAATGAAGTGCTGCATTTTCCTACACTACAGCAGCAGAAAATGGTGGAGAAAGGAGTACGGTGGAAGCACAATGGGCAGTGTTGTCACATCAGTGGTTCGAGTTCAGTTTTGGAATTCTGCTTTAGCATTTGATTTGAAGCCGCTTTTAAGTTTTGCTTTCTCTAAACCAAGCACTTTGAGTCAACACATAAGCATAATGAAACTTGTTAAACACTGTCTTTGAGCAGCACCTCTATAGCATTAGTCACTATAGTACTTACAGCACCTTAAACATTATTAGAACACTGCCAAATGACAGTCCATGTGCAGAAAAAGAAGCTCAGTTACTCGTAGCTGAGTCACTGGCAGTTACAGTCTGGTGTGGCTTACTTTTGTAATGCAGTGACTGCAGTGCACATAGCTTTACAAATAGTGAATAGCCTACTAAAGACTACGGTCTCAATGTGAACTGATAATTACCTAAATATCAGCATGATTGTATTAGTAAGTATGTAGTTACACAAATAAATGATGTACTACTGTAGTTTTAATACATAACTGTCAGTGAGAGGGCTGTCCTTTTTCTGAACTTGTGTGTGCACATAAAATGTCTGTGCACGGCCCTGTTGCTGTGTCTTCTGTGCTTGCGGTAAATCATGATTTCTGTCACAGTGAATTCCCTAAAACAAACAACTCTATATCTTTATGGATCGGTGTAGGAGCAGGGTTGGATAACTATGGAGATGGCCTCATACCTGAGATGTGTGACCACTTCATTTAAATACGAATGACTTATCTTCAGCCTCTGGCAGGCA
This sequence comes from Monopterus albus, assembly GCF_001952655.1. Classification (NCBI taxonomy): domain Eukaryota; kingdom Metazoa; phylum Chordata; class Actinopteri; order Synbranchiformes; family Synbranchidae; genus Monopterus; species Monopterus albus. The sequence goes on along the minus strand of NW_018128147.1, from coordinate 634,581 downwards.
TATGTGCTGTTTTTCCCTCTCTACATCTCCAAACTGTGCTCCCTCTTTCATTTGGTTTGGTTTCCCTTAGTTTAATGGGTAGGAGATGTTGGTCACTGCGTGGAAAGTTGGTCTGGGAGGATGTTAATGAGAGAGAGCCATCTGAACTGAATGAGCTACAGAGGTGCTGCTCAAAGACAATGTGCGTGCTGCACTCACTCCAAGCTGTGCAGGGGTCATGTTATTATGAGAAAATACAGTATGTTCTTATAATCATGAAGTAGCCCACAGTATGTTGTTAAAATGAGAAAATACATTGTCGTAATAACATGAAAAATATTTTAACGTGAAAGTATCACATAAAAATGAGCAAAGTATCTTGTTATAATGAGAAATTTCCTTGTTAAAGATACTATATGGTGCCGTAGGTAGTCCTTGTGAGTGCTATGAAATATAATCCTGCAGGCACCACTGATATTCACTATAGACAACTCCTGCAGACAAATAACTGAGCTGTTGCACACTGCTTCACACTTTACACACTGAAACCAATAGGAACAAACAGCTGCTACTGGGAGTTTTTGAATTTTAAGATGGACATTTGAATGCAAAGCAGGCATCATGGTGGTTTAATTTTGATTGTGAGCCCTTAAAAACAAAGACTATTGGAGTTATTTATTTCACCCAGTGTTAACATGATATAACTTTAAAGAAGGTTTAGAACAAGGTTACGTACAATAGCCTACAGTATATGATGCAGAAGAAATGATTCTCTGCTCTAATTTAACTTGGAACATTTTTACATTTCAGAATTGTGAAATGTACTGCGATGTGAAGCCAGTGCATTAAACACATCCCCAGTAGGCTACCATTCCGAAATCCACAGGATGTGTCCTCACGAGACCGAAATAGAAAATGCAGATAGCTTTCACCTAATCAGACTCTTGTTACATTAATATGTCTCTTTTGCTTTGTCTGTATTGCATTAGCAATAAAATGTTCCCAGCCAATGTATTTTTTTCTGCCAAAATATCAGGTCTTCCAGCACATGACTCTCACAAATCTTGGTGAAGAGAGAGAGAGCAAAACTGACACAGAGCAAATTTCAAGGTGGAGTCGAACTCAAAACTGCGCTTCATGCCTTTGCCGCCCTCCCCACAACTCTTTCTCCATCTGTGTCAGTAGAAAAATGCAGCGTTTCATTCATTCAAAAATGACTTTGCATCGGAATGTGACAGTCAAATGCTTTCCTTACAAAATGTATGTGCATTTGCAGTTTAGTTGCATGGGAACATTTTAAGAGACAGGGTGAACAAGTAATAAACTAGTAATCTGTACTTTAAGACAGTGATAGCTGGCCGTTAAACCCTCATTCTGCCCCTTGTGTTTTTAATGAAGCTGTATTGACAGTATCGTTTTACAAAGTCCACATAACTGCAGCTGTGCGATAGGTCAGATTTCAAATGAATCTTCACAAAGACGTTATCTTCTTCATTCTAGCAGACTTTAATATTTAGTTATTACTTATTATTTCTTAATATAAATTAAGCATGCTAACCATGTTTAATAGATCTTTGACTAGAAATATGAAACCTAGTGTAGCAGGTAATAATTATTTATCTGGTGCTGTACCTGTATGATAAGGACTATGGTCAGACACTTCTAGTGCATAAACCATGACCTAAACAAAAACATGCCTTTGCAGTGTGAATACAGGACTTCAGGCAGTCACGCTCTGGTTTGTGTGTTTTTGAGAACAAAGCGTCTTCTAGTGGTGACACAGTGGAAAACAAGGAATACCTCTTTAGTGGGTGTGTTTCTTGTGAAATGTATCAGTTGAAAGGGGGGCTCATGGAAGGCTGATGGGAACTGCACGCCAGCAGAAAGCCATTCAGCAATCCTGAGTGGCTACATCTGTATTTGGAGATTTTCTCCAATGTTTTCAGAGACATGAGTACTAGCTAGCAGACCAAGCTGCCTCTACTGTGTTCTTTTGTCTTCATCATCAGACTCACACTGCACTAAAATTTACTGCTGTCTCAAATATTCAAATACTAAAACTGAAAACCAATTACCTACTCAACGATCAAATATTTGAATAGTCAGGTAATTGGGTCCAGCTGTAGTTGAAATTAACTCAGATAAATCTATGGGAAGGAAACAGCCAAAATATAAATGAGGCCTTCAGACATCTTTAGTGCTGTTGTACTTTTGATATATAATTCAGGGAGCAGATACAGTGTCTGTGGGTTTTGGGAGGATGACACTTGTAAGAAAACTGCAGACTCTAAAGGCTGGATGATGAAAAATATCAGGGAGAGTGGAACCTATTTTATTTATTTCATAATCATGACATACATAAACTGTAATAATAATTTTGCTCTTCTTAAAAAGAACAAAATATAGTATACTCTGTATAACCACATATCTCAAAGATGAGTGTAGTGGTTGAAAATAAACAAGGTTCCAGAGGTAATATGTAATAGAACAGTATGTAGTTCATATTTAGATATTATTTGTAATAGTTTTGTAAAGGATGTAAGGCTGAGCTCAGTGTGTATGGAAGCTTGATCTGTTTCTTGAGCAGGCAAGAATATCTTGTGCTGTGTCCCCCTTGTTTAACCTATGGGTCAACATCCCAAGTGACTTCCTCCTCAGATAGGGAATGGATATACTGTAGTCCTTATGTGAACGTGTGCTCTGCTCAGGTTTAGAAAAAGGAAATGTGTGCTAGGTCAATGCAACCTAGAAGTTCATGTACTGGACATTTTTAGACAATGCTCGGAAGAAGGTGTGTGTGGGTAGCTGGCATGGGACCGCATCTTCATGGCTCAGGCCATAGAGGGCTGTGTAATTGCGAGCAGATAAAAAGCTGGGTTAGAGCAGAAGAAGGAGAAAGAGAGGATGACAATGCTACTGTGACAGGGAGAGTATACTTTGTGGGGAACCCAGCCGGCTGGGGGGATGCTGAATTAAGACTGACTGACTGCTGACTAAGACTGACTGGCACTCTGACAATCTTCTTCTTTAATACTGTATCCATTCCATCTGTTCTGTTTCCCTAACTACAAGATAATCTGTTTAAATACTACTCTATTCAGAATAATTGTAATATTAAATGATCCTTTGAATTGGGATGGTTTGTCTGAATTAATTTAGTCGGCATCACACTCTAACCACGACGAGTCAAATAATTTTCTATACAGGTCATTAAATGTCTTGGCTTGGGAAAATGTGTATTCAGTAAAGTTCAGACTCTTCATAGACAGCACTGAGAGTCAGTATCTACTTACATATTTCCACTTGATGAACATCAGATCCTTTGGTGCTGGAGCTCCTTTATTGCATGGTATGACAATGGTCTCTCCATACAAAGCAGTCACATGTTCGGTCCCCTGCACTGCAACGCAAATGGCAACAGAACATAATTATTATTCAAATATACTGTACTATGTACAGTACTGTCAGGTGAGCACTTGATTCAGCAAAGGGTGTGCAGCAGTGGTGGGAGTCTGTCCTGTGTATTGCTTGTTTGGGGCCTGAGTGATCAAATCTATACAGACACCTGAAATGAGAATTCCATGCTCCCCCCATGCCGAGTACGGTTCCAGTGTGCTTGTGCACATCAAATAAATGTTCTGATAGAGCTGTGTTACAGTCAAAGGGGGTTATCACAAAAAACCCACCAAGAAAAACAGTACTTGAAGGATTAACATATTTGTCTGATGAGCATTCTTAAATCACTTGATCTGTGTCAGGGTCGGAGCGTGAAGCTGCTGATAATATCGAGAGGGTGAACTCAATTATATTGCCGGACGAGGATAAGTGAATAACTGTCTCTTTAATGAGAGCACGGAACAACAAAACAATACAGAAAACTACGTAAAACACGATGCACACACTCGGGTCGAAAACACAGTCCAGGAAAAGAGCCTGCAAACTTACACAGCTGAGGAATTCACAAAACTGAGAGAGGGAAGTCCAATAACCCATTCACAGAAGGCAGTCTGAAGCAAGAGGGCAAGGCAAAACACAATGGTCACAGTACACGATCCGAGGTCAGAACAGGAAATACCAAAAAAACATTAACGCTGGAAAGTCTGCACGGGAGTGAGAGAACGATCTGGCAGGTAACTGGTGGGGGAAAGTTGCTTATAATGTGGTGAAAACAGGTGCAAACAATCAGGAGCAGGTGAAAACAATGAGTGCCGATTAAAATAAAAAGTCTGAAACTGTGGTGAAACAAAAACAGGAAGTAATGTCAAAATAAAAGGACGAGAACAGAAACCGGCGGGACAGAATCATAACAGATCTGGAGCCTTTGAACAGTGGTGAGGGCAGAGAAAGAACAGAAGAATAAAGCAAAACCTATGGCTTATAATGTATCTCTATGATCCCAAAGTTTTCAGACACCCTGAAAGAGACTGTGGTTACACTGTAAGCATAAGTGTCTTAAAATGAATAGGTGTGGACAAAGTCAATAAAACAAAATCATACTATGTTGTCACTCCAAATATTGTGACACCACATGTCAGAAGCCTCCAATTAAGTTTGAAAGGTATGTGAAAGGTCTGACTTGGCAAGTCAAGCTCATTTGTGCTCTGCACCACCACCACAAAACCTCTGTCCACAAGAGTGAGGGAGCACTGAGGTGGAGTAGTTGCAATGGCAGCAAAGCACAGCCAAGCACACCATGAGAGGGAGACAAGGGGCGGCGAGAAGATAGATGGAGGTCAGAGCAGGGTTCAGAGACACTAAGGTCTTCAGGCAGCAAGTCTTTCTCTTTGAACTTTCAGCCAAGCAGGCAGAACAAGAAGCAGTTGAAATTCTGGTCATTCCAGAGTGATGACGACAGATAAAGCACAAGTGCAGCTGCTAAATGAGGCGGCTGCTCAGGGCCAGGCCTCATGCTTGCCTTCTCATAGTCCCTCGGCCGAGAGCTGTTACTCATGCTAAACTTTTAGTTCCACCCCAACAACATGAGTATCAGTTTTTACTCTAAATTTATACCATAGACAGTAGTCAAGCAAAACCACAAAAAAACACAATACTTCAATTACAAATCTTTCTATGTAATCATTAACTAAGATTTCATGAACAGGACCAGTTTTCTAGGTCACCCAGTCATGTCTAAGGAAAACACATGCACAGTTTTTTTGTTTGTACTTTTGGGGTTTTTTTTTAACAACAAAATAACACGTTTATTTGACATAACATGGAAAATAAGATGACAAACATTCACCAAAGAGTAAAAAAAAGTGTGTATAGTGTGGGTGTATTCAACTCCATAAGAAAAACTCAATTAAATTCATTCATTCATTTTCTACCGCTCAGTCCCTGAGCGGGGTCACGAGGGGGCGGGGGGTTGGAGCCAATCCCGGCCGGCAATTGGGTGAAGGCGGGGTACACCCTGGACAGGTCGCCAATCCATCGCAAGGCTAACACATAGATGTACAACCACACACGCACACATGCACTCCTATGGGTAATTTAGAGACACCAATCAACCTAAGCTGCATGTCTTTGGTCTGTGGGAGGAAGCTGGAGTACCCGGAGAGAACCCACGCAAGCACGAGGAGAACATGCAAACTCCACACAGAAAGGTCCCGGGTGGGGCCTGAACCTGGAACCTTCTCGCTGTGAGGCAACGGTGCTAACGTAAATATAAAGGTGTGTGTCGAAAGGGAAGGGGGATACAATTTAAGGGGTCAGTTAAATTTAAAAGTTCATGCTATACGTACAACCAAAAAAAGATTTTGTATTTCCATAAGTGGGGTAAAACTATGGAATAATTTAAGTGGGGACTTAAAAAATAGTAATAGAATTGACGAGGTCAAACGTAAATATAAAGGTGTGTGTCAATCAAGATATATGCAAGAACAGGCTCAATGATTATATTTTGTAAACCATTCTTTAGTATATCAATTGTGTGATTTAAGAATGTTAACACTGTTATATTCTTTTTTAGTATAATGTGTGTGTGTGCAGAAGTGAATCATTTATTGCTTGCAAACCAATGATGGTAAGATGATGTCATGGGGTAGGACTGGATAAGTCTGACTTCTTCCTACTCCATTCAAGCATGTATTAGGTATAAGCTAATTGATATTGGATTGTGTGTAAAAATGTGTGTTGTTATATCAACTGTTTTATATGCTTGAAAGAGGATACAATTATGCAGTGGGGTAAGTGCGTTAGAATCGCCTAGTATCAGCGGCACACAGATCTGAATGTCATCCGCATAAAAATGAAAATGAACATTATCCTTGATATGATTGAACCAAGTGGTGACATATATAAAGAAAAAAGTAGCTGGGCCAGAATCGAGCCCTGAGGAACACCTGAGGTGAGAGGGGCTCTAGTGGAGGAGAAATCGCCAATCATGACAGAGAAGGTCCTATTGGTCCTATTGGTCAGGAAGGAGGTAAACCACTTTAGAACCGTGCCTCTCAGGCCAACACAGTGTTCCAACTGGGAGAGAAAAACTGCATGGTCAACTGTGTCAAAGGCTGCCGATAAATCTAGAAGAGTTAGAATAACGCTTGGGGTTTGGCCATCATATACTAGCGCAGAAAACACTTAAGGCAGCATCAAATATAACAAAACAAAACAAGCATAGGAGGAGCAAGCAGCTGGCCAGATACAGCGGCGCCATCTTGTCAGGACCTCTGTGCGTGGTAGGCCCACTCAAATGCCCCTGCAAATGCAACATGACAATAAAAAACATTAACAAACATGGATACATCCCTCCTCACCTTCAATACCACATGCAAACATAAGACTCAGCTGCTTCCTTTGCAGAGCAGATGGCACAGCTTTGGGACAAACTCACACTTGGATACCTGTCAAATGTGTCTTTGTGTAATGATGCGTTCACACATAGATTCAAAGTGACGAATGCTTAAATTTATGATAATGTCCTGTGATGCAGTGCAAGCGAAGGCCAGGTGAGAGTGAATTATGATCATCTTGATTAAAGCTGGACACAAAGTTGTTTACTGCTCCAGACCACTACATGACATTTTTAAACAAAATGGAGGAAAAACCTATCATGGCAGTCTGGTCTCCCACTTCTCTATGGCATGTCTTTAATGAGCTAAACAACTCACAGACAACTCTTCAGTTGGAGCAGAGCATGCAAATGACGTGCTCAACACAATACATCCCCAGAAACACAGATTCATTGAATCCAGATATAGCCAGCTGCTTTGCATCCATGCCCATGATAGAAAATACAAAAGCTGGCTTTTCCAACCTAATCCAACTGGATCAAGTGACTGGACCTCAAGGAGCTAGCAGGGATTTTTTTTTTTCCTTTGATATAAAAAAATAACAATTATACTGTAACCAGAAAGATCTAATAAGAGTACAATTCTTTTTTTACAGCAGTATCCTGGCCAAGACAACATCAGGACACACTCTCAGCACAGAACATACCAAAATATAAATAAATACCTGCAACCATGTGTTCATTCTATGCTGCCTTGTTAAAGACACAGTAAAGATGATTCCAACTTGATGAGAAAGACAAAAATGAACAAGCCTGAAAAATGTGTGTGTGTGTGCATTTACAAGTATGCATGTTTATTTATGTTCATGTACACATCTTCACACGCCCCCTTCTGGTAGAAGAACAAAGGCACATACACATTATGTATACACACTCTGCCTCATCTATCATTCTGTCTGAAAGCTGTGCCTGAGCATTCTTGCATAAAATGTCACCATCATTTTTCTTGGCTTCTGTCAAGCTTGCAGTCACCAAAATAAACATTTGCTCTAATATATTAGCAACAAATGCTTATTTAGGCAACGAGTTGATTAACATACATTAGCATAACAGCACGTCCAGTTGTCTCTACTCTGGAGCATAATTGAAAAAGCTTGACCCTACTGTGGTCACTGTTGTACAGTACGTTTTCCCTCCTCAGAAGCGCAGTTTTTGTGAATACTGTGTTTGTGCTGGATGAAAAATTACTGTGGCACAATACTTGATGTCCAAGGGAAGGAGTGTGTGCAAAAAAAAGAAGTGCAAAACTGTCAGAGCAGCAGGACAGAAGTACCGTATTTTCCGCACTATAAGGCACACCTAAAAGCCTTAAATTTTCTCAAAAATCGGCCGTGTGCCTAATAATCCGGTGCGCCTTATGTGTGCACTGAGTTCCAAAATCAGGGTAAACAAATCGGAGGCACATTTGCTAAACCAACCACTTTAGTGACTACCCTTTAAAGGTTTTTATCTTGTAGACAATGTTTGAAAACACTGCTAATAAAGCACAAATCTCACCTTTATGTGGCCTGTCCTATAGTGTATTTTGGCATTTCTCCTTGTTCTGATGCACCAAGAAGCAATGTTTTAAATGTATTTATTTTTAATTTTATCAACCTATAAGCCTGCTGGTGTCAGGGACTAGGAAAGGTTACATGAAATGTGTCAATTCAAATTAGAACCTAATATAAAGCAGAATAAATAGGCTCTGGCCTATAACATTTTCAGCTATTTAGAGGTAGGGTTGCAGCCCCTGGATGCTGTAGCAGCCTCAGCACCCCTACTTCCTGCTGCTTTGTTAGCCAGGGGACCAGGAGCATGGCTCCAAATGAGTGATCATGATAACTGCTAAACATGTTTGCTAACAAGTACACCATACCACCCCACAAGCTGATGATACTGTATGTCAGTGCTGGTTCACAACAAACCCAAAACTTGCTGGTTTAACCAAGAGCTGATAGTACTTTAGGCCTTTCCTGGGAAATATTCTCTAAAAGTAAGAAAAGGCTGTTTAATCTACTATATGGAATAAATAAAAAGAAGTCTTAATAGCAGGAGCAGTTATACCACTGTAGCTGAACAGATGAAGACCAACACCTACAGGAAATTAACAAAAAGTTGATAATTATATTGAATTTCACAGAATATGAGGAGGATCTGAAGACAAACACATCAACTCTGCACAAAAGATAGTATAGGTGCCTATCTGCATGACCCATGAAACGTTTCTGCCATGGCAGTGATCAAAGGTTGACTGAAAATCAGACTGGAGCGTAAAAACTGCAGCTTGACAGAGAAAAGCAGTAATCCTGCCATCTGTTGATGCAAGTAGGAGGGAATGTTTATACTTCACCCACACAATGTCTGTTGTGAGATATGTACTACAGACTTCTTTTTGACCCCCTTCCCACCTAGTGATAATGTGTCCTGAGTGATGGAACCGCTATTGTTCAACACATAAATTACAATGTGTGGCTACAGGGGTACTCTGGTGATTTACTATTGCAATGACACTAGGGGACTACTGAGAGACATTTTTAAATGTCGAAGTCTACACAGCAAAAAGGCAGGCATAGCATGAGTTTTAATCGCTCATATGAAAGAAAGTCACTTTCGGCTTTTTTCCCATTTAGGGGTCGCCACAGCGAATCGTCACACTGATGACTTACATGTTGACATTTGGCACGTATTTTACGCCGGATGCCCTTCCTGACGCAACCCTGATTTGAACCCGGACCGCAGCAGTGAGAGCGCTGCGCCTTAACCACTAGCCTACCAGGGACGGCTTTTAATCGCTCATATGAGACAAGCTAAAAATAAATGAAAAAAATAAATAAATAAACTGGATCCTATCCTACACTTCCTATATAGGAACCAAAAGCCTCTTGATGTTGCACCCTACTGACAAGAAAAAGTCCATCACCCTAACCCTTTTGTGGACTCTAGGAACCACAAGTAAACCTACACTCTGAGAGTGAAGTGCTCTGTTAGGATGATAAGGCTCTACGAGGTCTTTAAGATACGATGGAGCCTTGTCATTAAGGGCTTTGTATGTTAGGAGAAGGATTTTAAATTCTATTCTGGATTTTACAGGGAGCCAGTGGAGAGAAGTTAATATGGGAGAGATATGATCTCTCTTGTTAGTTCCTGTCAGTAGTCTGGCTGCAGCATTTTGGATTAAGTGAAGGCTTTTTAGGGACTTACTGGGACACCCTGATAGTAAAGAGTTACAATAGTCCAGCCTGGAAGTAACAAATGCATGTACCAGTTTTTCAGCATCACTTTGAGACAGGATGGTCCTCATTTTCGCAATATTGTGCAGATGAAAAAAGGCAGTTCTAGAAATTGAACTTAAATTATAAAATCAGTGGCGTGTCCATAAAGATTTGTCCAGTATTTAAAAAACATTTCCTTATAAACACTGAGTTTGTACATATATTTGTGTATTATGTATTATTAGGTGTGTATTATGGCAGTTTTTATGACAATCATCTAACCACATCATACATAAGGAATTACTGTACACCATTTCATAGGTACAGTATAGCTCACTTCTTCAGAGGTCAAGGCCATCCCAATGCCAATGCTGATATTATTAAGGCAGAATCATTAGCACCAGTACTGTAACCTCATCTTGTACTGTACATTAGGATCATGTTTATCCCAGCATCACATATAACATGAGAGTACAGCACAATGCCTATATAGTGAAAGGGCTTTCATTTTCATTAGGTACCTGCTGAAAGAATGACCTGTGTGCTTGTACGGTACAATAGAGCACTTTGGATCAAAGCATTCAGTCAGTCCTCTGTTATCTACAGTTGTTGCTCTGTCTGAAGATGTAAAGAATAAATGGCTCATTGAAACATGAAGAATGAAAAAGAAGGTTTATTCAGGTTTCAGTAAGTTAAATTTCAGACTTTTTAAGACCTATTTTAGACCACTTTGAATGCAATATAGTACTTATTTCTCCCTCACACTGGCAAAAAGTCTGATCAGGTCATCAACATCGATCAAACCCGTTGAATATTCATGCTGCATATGAACAAATAACTTTGCAAGTTAGTGTTGGACTCTGATTTTTATATCTACATTGTGTAAAGTCTGCAGCAACTCAGTTTTTTTTTTATGTCTACATAGATCTAAATGATCCGGAGGTCGCTTACCAGTGTTCCAGAAGTTGGTACAGAGTGGGTTGCACTTAGTGATGGCAACTGAGAATCAGTTCTAGCTCAGACCCAGTTTCAAACTGTCCAGTCTGACTGACTCCAGTACCTTTACACCCAAATTTTATAGTAACTCCAGTAACTTTATACCCAAAGATCCTGATTCCAGCAGCTTCTTGCACATCATACTGTGGGCTGTGAGGCTTCAAACAAACACTGAATGCACTGTTTTCAGTCCAGGTTTAAAGTTGCATTTCCCTGTATTAGGTAGATGAAAGTAACAGAAACAGCATTTTATGGAAAAGATGCTATGTTAATTCACACACCGCAACATGCTAGCTGAGTGTTCGCTAATAAATTCTGATGGGCTCTAAACTTAGCAAATGTTCAGGGTTTCAAGTTGGTTTGATTATGTAGTTTTATTTACAGCGTGATAAATATAAACTGATAAGAGAAAGAACTACAACATGGAACCAACATCCCACAGACTACTACATTTTTCCAAAAACACATAAAAGCAGGACTGAAATTACCATGACATAAAAGTAACCTCAACTTCATGTTAAAATAATTGACTTAAGCATGATCTACCAAAATTGTATTTAAGATACTATACGACTTTTTAAGTACAAAATTCGAATGATAGGATTTGAAACTTTTGATGTCTTTATAAGGACCTGCAGAAACTCTGTAATACTAAATATTAACGATTTATATAGCAAGGCTAGCACATTTTGGTTCAACTTAAACCAAGCAAAGAAGGAAATTTGACAGAAAAAACAAGAAACTAACAGATATCAAAACAAGTCAAAGATGCTGGACTTAAAGGAGATAAAAGGTTCAAGTTTACATGAATCTGTGATGTTAAGAGTGCAGGATTCTGCCCAGCTGAGAAGAAAGGATAAATAATGACTGAACAACAAATTGTTGGAGAGCAGCTCAATATGAGATAAAAAAGGCTTATCAGCTCCACTGGTTTGAGCCCTTGTATCCACCATTAACACAGTGGGGAAAATTAGCAGCTGCACTTGCCCCAGTCACACATATATAATGGCCCTCAAATGTTGGAGATGCAGCCATGCAGCTTTCTTCACCAAAAATTAAAGTGAAAGCTTGTAATCTTCTTTCTGGAGATATAACTGAAAACAAGCCAGTGTGCAGGGCCCAGGAAGTGTGAGTAAGCAGATGGTAATTAGCTCCAGCATGATCCATGGATCAGATATAGGCCAAGCTTCAGCACTTAACAGTGTGTCAGCTAGAGGAGATCTCACAGTTTACATTTTAACTTGAAGTGTTCTGGCAAATGTAAGGATAACTGTGAATGGAGACTATCTGAACATGCTCAAAAATAAATCATCCCTTCAGCATTCTACTGGGAACTTCTTTTGATAATTCAAACTCCTGAAAGACAGTGTGGCATATTGATAAGATGCTCTGCGAGAGATATGGAATGAAAATATAGCACTTAAAGGGGACACTCCTGCACCATGTGCAGGGTCCCTCATCCCAGTGTAAAACAACACCTCTGGAGGCCTTCAGCCAAGCTGTTAGGGCCACTGATGGCAATGGATTGGGTTACTGGCACTTAACAGATAATTTGTTACCACCATAAATGACAATCAAGAGGCCATATGTACATCAGCTCATATGTCGATATCTGCCAGGATCGCCATCTGTATCAGTCTGCGATGACACTAAAGGCAATACATTTAAACTCCCCATGGCTGCTCATTTTGCTCATTTCCAGCCATTTAATGTTTAATCATGGGTACTTCTAAATTAGCTTGGCACCCATTATCACTCCAAACAGTCATTATTTCAGGATGATAAAACCCAATATCACATCCTGAAAACAGGAGGATACTTTGTGAACACGCACAACTCCTGTTGAGGATCAGGAAGCTACAACACATGAGCAAAAACACTCTGACAATACCTCAAATCCTACCTGCCATGTTCAAGCCAGAATATGAAATGGACAGTACAATGAACCGCAACAGCATTAATTAATTGGAATTTCTCCTCCACAGATTCCCATAGATTCCCAAGGTTTTCCTTTTGTACATTACCAATGTAGATGAGCCTTCTTTTGGGAATTCAGTGTGTAACTGTGGATAATCATGATGTTAAGGCCATGTAAGGATTCTGTGTCTTTGCCTCTATATTGTCCTGAACAACTGATTGACACAAATATCCCATAATGCCGTGGTCCCCAACCCCCGGGCCGCGGACCGGTACCGGTCCGTGGATCAATTGGTACCGGGCCGCACAAGAAATCATTAATTATTTCTGTTTTATTTATTATCTGAGTATGAACGATCTTTTATTTTGAAAAATGACCGCATTCTCTCGGTTACATCTCGGTCACTTGAGCGCCAAAACTGGCTTACTTGTGCGACATATTCAGCCTGCTCAATGAACTCAATCTGTCACTTCAGGGGAAAATGACAACTGTCTTCAAGTTGGCAGATAAAGTAGCTGCATTTAAAGCCAAACTGGATTTGTGGGGACGACGC
>NW_018128147.1:617312-621059 GCF_001952655.1 Monopterus albus | reverse complement strand
CCCCCCCCCCCCCCCCCCCCCGGGCCGCGGTAAAATTGTCAAGCGTTGACCGGTCCGCAGTGATAAAAAGGTTGGGGACCACTGCCATAATGTATCATTTGACACTAACAAAGAGGCTTCAGTACCTACAGTAGCTTCATTACCCAGTCAGGCTAATCACAGCATTTGTTAAAGTAATATAATGTGTACAGGTAGTCTAAACACAAATGAGCAGGGTCTTGCGTTTCTGAATGGTATAAAGCTATTAAATCTTCTACACGAAAAGATATTTTTCTAAGATGAGGTTGAAAGTACTCATGTGGAGAATCACAAGTCCTGGGACCAGTTATGTTTGATGCTATTATTACTCCTCTTGTAGAAATCAATAAGCTGTGAAGACAAAGTACATCTCTTAGGGTATCTCTTTTTCACTGCCTGTGGAACAACACAAAGAGCAGCAGAAGTGAGGGTGTGAACTTTGCTCTGACACTTAAAACTAGCGAGGTGCAGCATATGCTGAATTACAATAGCTACAGCAGGTACAAAGATACAGTAGGTGCAGTGAAGTCTTTTTCACACACAATTCCAGGACAGGCTATAAACACGGACACTGCTCACTGGCTTAAGCATGTCTCACCTGCAACTAAACTAAAAGCTAATGCTGTTAAACAACATCACTGCATACCAAGATTTGCTTAATGAAAACCTAAGGCCAAATATAGATCCTTCCTGATATAGTGTTGACAGGGGAACATTAAGAATAATAAAGTCTTAGAGAACAGACTTAGTAGCTGAACAAAAGTGAGCACAGTCGGTGCAATGCATTTTCTCTACATTTGCTGTCAATTCTGTCTGCCTCTACAAAGAGACCCATGGAATTCCTTTAGGTAAGACAGTGTAGTTTTTTTTAATGATATGCAGCATGAAAAAAATCTGCTAACACTCAGTTGGATGTGAAGAATGAGACCAGTGGCTTGTAGTGTGGAGGTCAGCACAGGTCTGGAGAGTTCCTGACAGTTTAAATTACTACATATGACCAGCAGCATGCCTCGAACCAGACAGGTTTGGTCTGGGAAAACATTCAGTACATTCCTGTGTGCTCTCTGTTTCTCATGCATACTGACTGTACATAAAGTTATGCAAACAATGCCATATAGATCCTTAAATGCTGCCATAGATTTACAGGGGCTGTTTTTACAGCACTATCCTCTTCAACTCCATTACCTTACATGCAATTACATTTGTAGTTTAGCTACATTTTGAGTAGCTTGGTGGTAGTCCAGCTACATTCATTTTCGCATAGTGACTCAAGTAGTTAAAGTGCTTTTTGCCAATTTTTTGTGCGGTTAACTACTAAGCTAAAAACCATTCTGGGCCATCAAAGGAAGCAGCAAGTTATATATTTTAATGTACCATGCTGCATGTGAGTGACTTTTCAGGCTTGGCAAGGACATTTTCAGGACCAAACACAACCATAAAAATCATAAGAACGTTGAGAGACTGCTCATGTGTCATGTAAACCCGAGATTCTGCTCTGACAAGTAAAAAGACAGGCTCATTGTTTATACCAGTGTCCGAGCTGTTCACACTAAGGTGTAAAACTGAAGCCTTTTGTCGTTGTAAAGACTGTACGAGTCAGATGTTACAAAACTGATAAATAAGGCAACAATGACAGCCACAGCTGGAGGCTTGATGTGCTTGGATTGACTGTCCGTCAGTACCAACTTTCTAAAATTCATGTAAAATAAAAATGAGTGCAAATACAGAGAGTAAGATTACAAAATATAAAATCAGGACGGCCTGTAGGCCCCTGTATAGCATCGCTGCTAAATATTAGATGCCAAAAGCCCGTCTGAATAAATGTGCCTTTAATTTAGACTTAAAAACCATTAGCTCCGTTATGATCGAACTAGGGATGCACCGAAATGAAAATTCTTGGCTGAAACCGAAAACCGAAAAAGAGGAAACCAAGGCTGAAAACCAAAAACACCGAAAGAAATTATGCCAACAATTATTAATACCACCATTGCATTTATGGCTATGACTGTGTACTAACTTTACTAAAATCAAGGCATTGCAATTGCATAAATTAATATTAAAATTTCAAAGAATAAATCAATTACAAATTATGCTAATATTTATTTAGCACATTGCAACAATGCACAGTATAAAATAAAATTCAAACTAAAATGTTTAACTTGACCCCACTCGTGTACATTAAATAATAATAATGTACAGGCCTAATGGCCTGCTGAAAGGTTGTAAAATTAAATGTTCTCTCATAAAAACAAAGTGCATTTAGGTCAAGTGCATTTTAAATTTTCTCTGTAGGGCTACTACAAGAAAGTGCATTCAAACAACAAATGCACCAAGAATTGCAGATGTGCAAAGTGGATAATAAATATAAGCCCATTCTACTTCTTGAGGTAAAGTGGCAGGGTTTTCTTGATGAAGAATAACTTCTCTGCTTTTTCACAGCGAAGTCTGTTCCTCTTCTCATCGAGAACATGAGCTGCTGCACTGAACAGTCTCTCGCTGTCAGTGCTTGTGCACGGAGCAGACAAGTACTTGCGTGCCATCTTTGCCAGGTCAGGAAAGCGGCAGCGATTATTTCTCCAGTAGGCAAGAGGGTTATCACTTCTGGGGATGGGGACTTCAGACAGATAACCATCTAATGAAAATTAAACAGCCTTCACTGTACCTGGGTGGGTGGGTGAGATTTACTCCAAGATGGCGCCAGTGTGTACGGCCTGCCGTCTACCGCTCCTAATTCTGTTTGTTTTTGTGTTGTACTGTTCATTTTTTATCTGAAATGGCGACTCTCTTTTGTCGTATGACCGTCAAACTCTGCTGAATCTGTGATTGGATGTTTCAAACTTTGTGCAGTTTGATCATCCTGGGCACAAGTCCCTACCTCCGTTTTTATCAGGAATACCCGCTTACCTTCGCCGCGTTCCGGCTCTCCCATCCAGGAGGAGGAGGAGGCAGAGACGTCGGGGCAGGCGAGATGGACAGCTGGTAAGGCTAAAGGCCTCCTTGGCGAGTTTTTCCTCGACTTCTTTGATTCATTGTGCTACGACTGTCAGCCTCTGGGCTTCGCGGCATCCTCTGGACCCTGTCCGCTCATCGTTGGTGTTGGTGGTTGGCTCGGATTGGGGGACTGGGTGGCCTCGTAGCTGTTATCCACGTCTATGCCGACGTGAGATTAACCGCTAGAATCTACGGTCACTGAAGCGTGCCTTCAGGCTAGCTGGCCTGCCGGCTCCTATCAAGATCGGCCTAGTTAATGCCAGATTGCTGGCAAATAAGATTTTTATTTTAAAGGATTTTTTTACTTCCCGGAACTTGGATTTTCTTTGTGTGACTGAGACCTGGCTAGGTGTGGGTGAGTCCAGTGCTCTTCTTGAACTACAGCCGCCTGACTGTACTTTTCTTAACTCCCCGAGGCCATCGGGCCGTGGAGGGGGAATAGCTACTGTTTATAAAACAACTTTGAAATGCAAGCAGATTTCATCATTACCTTCCTTCTCCAGCTTTGAGTTGTCCTTATTTGAGCTGGGTCATTCTCCGGCCTTATTGTGGGCTGTGACTTATCGCCCACCTAAGTTCAATAAGGATTTTATATGTGACTTGGTCAATTTTACGCCCAGATATGACCAGGTTTTAATTATTGGGGATTTTAATATTCATGTTTGCTGTCCGGACAAACCTTTAGTTAAGGGTTTTTTAGATCTTACTGGCTCTTTTAATTTTACACAATTTGTGGCT